>NC_060196.1:5329482-5629482 GCF_021184085.1 Oncorhynchus gorbuscha | reverse complement strand
TCTGCATTTGCTGAGGGTGGTGTCCCAAATCGCACCTTTTCCCCTTTATAGTGCACTACTTTTGGCCAGGGCCCATAGGGGAATAGAGTGTAATTTGGGACACATCCTGGCTATCTCCTTAGCTGGAAAGGTTAAGCAGTTGTTTATGTATAGAAATGTGTGATATGTCAGCATTAGCAATTCCTCGGAATATCGATCGCTGAGGGGGGAATTGATTCACAGATGAAAAGTGCTTGTGTATGGACTGTGAAATGACCTTGGCTGCAGTGAAATGTGTGGCCTCATCACAATCAGATGGAAGAACAACAACAACACCTTATTGCCAATACCAGATAGGTTTATCATGTGGGTATACTAGAGACCGAGATACAAGGGACATTTGCAGAGAGAGAGAGAGAACAGGAGAGGTAGAGGGAGAGTATCCTATACTGTATACCGAGCACTACCTGAGGGATATATTTGGATGTAGGAAAGAGAGAAAAAGCGAGAGTAGCTGAGAGCGTGAACGCAAGGGAATGAATGAGAATCTCATGTCAGCTAGCATATACTGTCTGTTCCCCATGTCTGGGTTTGAGAGATATAGGGGGAGAGCGAGAAAGAGAGAGATGGATGGAGAGAGATAGCTGGAGAGAGAGCGAGAGGGGGATCCAGTCTGCTGTTCAGAGGAGCTCTGAAGGAGAGAGGAAAGGAAGCCACTGAAGCAGAGGCAGTTGCTAATGATGAAACAGCTGACCTCCCCATCCACCTCTCTAACTCCTCCACTAAGTTAGTCTGCCTGACTCACACCTGCAGTCTTTCTCTTTTCTCCCGCGCTTCCCTTGTCTCTCACTCTTACTCTCTGTTCATATTTTGCTCTCCAAACTATCTCTTTCTCTTTCATTATCTTATTCTCTTGTTTAGTTTCATATTAACCATTTGTTTTAGTGGCATGATTCCTTGACATGACTGTGAGAGGTGAAAATTACCAGATCCCTCAAATTCTACCAACTGGTTAGATGCAGTTCTTGGACAAAACAACATATAAAATCATAAATAATAAATGCAGTAGCTCTCTCTCTCTCTTCCTCCCTCCCTCTGCCCCCTCTCTATCTCCCTCTACCCCTTCCCACCCCCCAGTTCTCTCTCTCTGTCGAGGGAGAAAAGGAAGGAGGGATTATGCGGATAGAGGAGTGGGAGACAGGGGAGTGGAATGGGGCTCATCACAGGTTCAATACTGCCTGCAAAGCGTATCACTCTAGGGCAGTGTTTTCTAAACTCGGTCCTCGGGACCCCAAGGGGTGCCGTTTTTGGTTACTCCCCTAGCAATAACACATCAATGCTTGATGATTAGTTGATTATTTAAATCAGCTGTGTAGTGCTAGGGCAAAAACCATTATGTGCACCCTATGGGGTGGGAAACTCTGCTCTAGGGCAAAGCAGGCAGGGTAATGGGGCGGCAGGGTATCTTAGTGGCTAGAGCATTGGGCTAGTGACCGATAAGTTGCAAGTTCAAATCCCCAAAGTACAAATCTGTCGTTCTGCCCCTGAACAAGGCAGTTAACCCACTGTTCCTAGGCTGTCATTCAAAATAATAATTTGTTCTTAACTGCCTTGTCTAGTTAAATAAAGGTCAAATAAAAAAGAATGCATTCGTCTGCCATCAACTCCACTGGCTTCTCCATTTCCATACCTTCACGTTCTCTCTCACGCTCGCTCAATTTCTCTTGTCAATATTTGATGGAATGTGACTCTTTCCCCCTAAACCTCTAGCCATGAATTTCCTGATTGGATGAAACGAGAGCCACGCCTGTGTTGACCAATTACAGAGAATGTGTGGTGTCATGTGAGATGGAGTTGATCTGGATGTGCAGCCATGTTTGGAATAGCTCTGAACTGCAGGTGAGAGAGATTCTATAAACATCTGCTACTAACCAAATGATTGTGTGTGTGTGTGTGTGTGTGCTTGCTTGTTTGTGTGTGGTGTGTTTGCTTGTTTGTGTGTGTTTGTGTGTGGTGTGTTTGTGTGTGGTGTGTTTGGTGTGTTTGCTTGTTTGTGTGTGGTGTGTTTGGTGTGTTTGCTTGTTTGTGTGTGGTGTGTTTGCTTGTTTGTGTGTGGTGTGTTTGCTTGCAAGTGAATGAAATGTTGTAATGATGCTTTTCCTCTACTGAAATGGTCAGGGCAGATAATATCATTTTTATTTCCTTCCCATTACCAGTCCAATGTCATTTCCTACTGAGGCCACTGCTCAACAGACCAATAAGGACTTTTCATTCGTTCATAGAGTTTCAGGCTCTTAGCTCACGAAACTACAAAATCAACTAAATCTTTGGGAAGGTATTTGGACCATTTCTTTCCAGTATACAAGTGTACATTTTCACTGTTATCTCAGAGAAAGGAAGCCTACGAGCGAGAAGCCATCTGCTTGAGTGGATGTTGTTTGTGTGGATGTTGTTTTGTGGATAAACTTTACAGTGTACAGCTACTGTCAGACAGGGTGTGTGTGTGTGTGTGTGTGTGTGTGTGTGTGTGTGTGTGTGTGTGTGTGTGTGTGTGTGTGTGTGTGTGTGTGTGTGTGTGTGTGTGTGTGTGTGTGTGTGTGTGTGTGTGTGTGTGTGTGTGTGTGTGAGTGTGGGTCTAGTGGAGAGTGGGAAATAATAACCTTGTGTGTGTGTCTACAGTGCACCGGCCACTGTCTGGTTGAGGGGAGTGGAGTGGTGTGCAGTGGTCTACTGGAGGGTATGAAATAACAGGCCTTGTAATTGCATTGGGACAAGCCAGGATGGTTCCTCGGATGATGGGATACTTTTCTTAGGTTGAGCATGAGGAACATAGATAAGAGACAGAAAGAGGAGGGGGAAGAGGTGGAGGAAGAGGAAGGAGTGGAAAAGAAGGGGGAAGAAATCCACTCGCACTGAAGTCAAGTTAGTTGTAGTTTTCCTCAGGAGGAGATGAACTCAACGTACGATGGCATGATGGTGGGTAGAAATAGAATCTTTAGGATCCCAAGGGAGAGATGGAACAGTAAGCACGCACTTGGTCTTCCAATAATGTGGAGAGAGGAGGAGAATACAGAGGAACGGAGAAAAGAAGAGAAAAAGAGAGGGGGAAAAAACTGAGAAAGAGAGAGCGCCGACAGCAAGAGATCAGGAATCGATTTCTAAGGCTGAGCACAGAAACATTCCTTGTGTGTTGCATCGCTTACTGTTTGCCCAGTGTGGTTAGTCGTGCATATTGCCAGCAGACTCTGAGGAATTATACTATTAGATCATAGCTCCACGAGCCATTAGAGTTCCAACCCCTGGCTCTTTGCCACCGCTCTGTAAGGATCAGTCTTCTGACAGACATACAGGGCTGTTTCCCAGACACAGATTAGATCTGCACTAAAAAAAACATGCTCAATGGAGAATCTCCATAGAAATTGTTTTTCAGTCCAGGAATAGGCTTAATCTGTGTCTGGGAAACCAGCCCTCAATCGTCAACCACAGCTCAATGTGGAGCAAAATGAGATATCACCTGCAACATTTTGCATAGCCAGGTAGAGTCTAATGAAACATTTAAAACAACGTCCCTACGCTTACAATTTCAGAGAGCCATTCACCAACTATAATGATCAATACCCTCACAGACTTCGCGAGTTGAGGACAGAGAATAGCTTTTAGTCCCACTGGTGACTCATCATAATGCTGGATAAATATGGCCTAGATGAGATGGAACTCTTACAGGATAACATATCCAATTGTGATATAATGATATTGTTTTGAAGCTTCTCTTCCTCAGAATGGATGTGCTGCCTTGAGCCCTCGACACCACATATTCATCACTTATCCCTATTCCTTTGTGTTGTTTTTACTTTTCAGATTTCATTATGAAGGCACCGCTGGTTCTGCAATTGTATCCATCTGGAATACAGGAGATGAAATTGAGCAGGTGTTTTATACTCCTATTGATTTAGCCTCTCCTCTCCCCTCTCCTCCGCTCCTCTCCTTGTCCGCTCTCCTCTACCCTCTCCTCCACTCCGCTCCCCTCCCCTCTCCCCACCCCTTTAACTTTCCCCTGTAATAAACCACATTGAACACATCTAGCCGCAAAACATTTACTCTGCATCTTTACGCCCAGTCTAATTCTGATTCTAGCAAATCATAACTAAAGGACAGACGTATTCCCCTCACTCCCTCTCACGTCTTCCCATCTTATTTCCCCAAACGCACATTTTCTGTGCTGAGACTTAATTGAATTTCACAGCATGCTGGGTGTGTAAAGCAGTGGGTCCTTAGCCACAGTTGCTAAGAACCCACTACTAAAACAGCCAGGCAGGCTGGCGGAAGGAGATGGAGCTAGAGGAGTGAGACGGCCAGCGGCGCGTAGGGATACCCCGCTGAGTGATCAGGGATATTATTAGAAGCTGGGTGTTCAATATCGTTATTGGTTTGTGTTCACACAGACATACACACAGGAACGGGGAAGAGTGGTCCTGGAGATGGAGAGGGGGCCGTTGAGTTGCTTTCCACCGGGGGACTGTACACCGTTTGCATGCAACTGTGGTAAAAGCTTTAAATGGGCTGCTGGTTCATGCGCGTGTTCCTCTTTATTCTGTGCTAGAGGAGAAGGAGAGTCCTACAGCAGAGAAGAACAGCCAGGAAGCCTTACAGAACAGGGACAGCTGCCAGTGTCAGTGCAACACGCCAATATTCTGTCCTTCGGAGTGGCTTGAAATATTCATCCCATTCCCCCCACTCACCACTCACGTTATTCTCAGGAACCACAGATTTCATCAAAGCCAGAGAAGACCCCAAAAAAGGGGGTAAAAACTTCACTGCTAAGAAAGCACATAGTGGAATGATGCAGCCCATCTTAGCCTACCTCTCTGGAGCCATCTGACAGGGATATAGAAATATCCTCTCCTTTCTTCATCTGTCCATCCTCTTCTCTCTCGCTCCATTTTGCACTTTTTCAAAACAAGGGAGTGTTGTGATGCACCTGTCACGAGGAGGACGTTATGCAATGTTTCCTGCTCATGAGGAAGACCCGGTCTTTTCTCGGTCTGGTAACACACTGTATGTGGGTGTGTGTCCTCTGTCCCTCTCTGAGGCCTTTGACAGGAAAACCGTATGTTTGGTACTTTCAGTGACAATGGAGAGAGATGATGGAAAAGAACCTGTCTCATTCATATCTAATCGATGACACTTAAGGGGTGGTGGAAGGAATGGATAGTAGTGTAGCCAGATTATGTAATATTGTCTGATATAGTGATATGATACTGTATGATATTGAGTGATGTAAAAATATATATATTTGATCTTCTTGCGAGTCTGTTTACCAAAATATTGAGGATAGAGAGTAAGAATGACAGTTAAATGATATGATGTAAGCTTTAATAAATAAAATACTTAACATTGATATTTGATCTTCTCACAATTCCATGTTTACCAAGAAGCCTTGAGGTGAGAGGAAGTTTTGTCAAGTACATATTACCTGTGATACTCTATTATATACACTGAGTGTACAAAACATTAGGAACACCTGCTCTTTACATGGCATCAGCTGTGTTTGAATACTCGTACTCATGAAATGTACTATTAATGACATACATTGAGTATGTAGTATGCTTATTGGTCATAGTATGGATATAGTTAGTATGCCAAATGTTCCCGGATGTTGTACTAAATACGGCATAATGCAAATGACGAAGTATACAAGCAGTGGACACTATTTCCCAGCTTTTAGGGCCCATAATGCAATTATTCCGAATATTGGCGTGGCTTCACAACGTTTTCAGATATGAAGAAAATGGTGGAAAATATGCAGTGAAAAAAAGCGTAATGACATTGTGGCCAGCAGCACAGTTATAGTCACCAATGCTCTGGATAACATGAAAACAACTTAGCCAGCTCTGCTATGGCGAGTAAAATGGTCAGAGTGAGGTGTTCTCTCATTTGTGTCTGGAAATGGCTAACAAGCTAACCAATGTTAGTCAGTTAGCTTGGGTGCTGGACTATGAGTGATGCGCTCTCCTAGATCTAAACTGCGAACAGACAATCTGGCTTCGCTCTGAATTTACGAACGCCCAGAGCTGCACTCTGAGCGCAGTCTGGCAATCCAGATTGAATTTTGCGAACACACCCGAAATCATAAAATGTCTTGCTAGTCATTTGTTATGCTAACAAGCTAGCAAGAGGTTGCAGAGCAACAGCATCAACTTCCGGTAGACAGGCAAAGCACTAGTGCACTCAGCTGAAAGGATACCGTTCGTTTACAGTATACTAAAATGAACTAATATACTCATTAAGTATGTAGTCTCCAGTATGTTGGTATGAATATTAAAACACAGCTATAGATTGACCCTAAGTTTGTTTTACTCACTGCTTTAGCACACTCTGCTAACCCTGATGTCCTTGCCGTGTCTGAATCCTGGCTCAGGAAGGCCACCAAAAATTCAGAGATTTCCATACCCAACTATAACATCTTCCGTCAAGATAGAACTGCCAAAGGGGGAGGAGTTGCAGTCTACTGCAGAGATAGCCTGCAAAGTAATGTCATACTTTCCAGGTCCATACCCAAACAGTTTGAACTACTAATTTTGAAAATTACTCTCTCCAGAAACAAGTCTCTCACTGTTGCCGCCTGCTACCGACCCCCCTCAGCTCCCAGCTGTGCCCTGGACACCATTTGTGAATTGATCGCCCCCCATCTAGCTTCAGAGTTCGTTCTGTTAGGTGACCTAAACTGGGATATGCTTAACACCCCGGCAGTCCTACAATCTAAGCTAGATGCCCTCAATCTCACTCAAATCATCAAGGAACCCACCAGGTACAACCCTAACTCTGTAAACAAGGGCACCCTCATAGACGTCATCCTGACCAACTGGCCCTCCAAATATACCTCTGCTGTCTTCAACCAGGATCTCAGTGATCACTGCCTCATCGCCTGTATCCGCCACGGAGCCGCAGTCAAACGACCACCCCTCATCACTGTCAAACGCTCCCTAAAACACTTCTGTGAGCAGGCCTTTCTAATCGACATGGCCCGGGTATCCTGGAAGGACATTGACCTCATCCCGTCAGTTGAGGATGCATGGTCATTCTTTAAAAGTAACTTCCTCACCATTTTAGATAAGCAAGCTCCGTTCAAAAAATGCAGAACCAAGAACAGATACAGCCCTTGGTTCACTCCAGACCTGACTGCCCTCGACCAGCACAAAAACATCCTGTGGCGGACTGCAATAGCATCGAATAGCCCCGTGATATGCAACTGTTCAGGGAAGTCAGGAACCAATACACGCAGTCAGTCAGGAAAGCTAAGGCCAGCTTCTTCAGGCAGAAGTTTGCATCCTGTAGCTCCAACTCCAAAAAGTTCTGGGACACTGTGAAGTCCATGGAGAACAAGAGCACCTCCTCCCAGCTGCCCACTGCTCTGAGGCTAGGAAACACGGTCTCCACCGATAAATCCATGATTATCGAAAACTTCAATAAACACTTCTCAACGGCTGGCCATGCCTTCCGCCTGGCTACTCCAACCTCGGCCAACAGCTCCGCCCCCCGTAGCTCCTCACCCAAGCCTCTCCAGGTTCTCCTTTACCCAAATCCAGATAGCAGATGTTCTGAAAGAGCTGCAAAACCTGGACCCGTACAAATCAGCTGGGCTTGACAATCTGGACCCGCTATTTCTGAAACTATCTGCCGCCATTGTCGCAACCCCTATTACCAGCCTGTTCAACCTCTCTTTCATATCGTCTGAGATCCCCAAGGATTGGAAAGCTGCCGCAGTCATCCCCCTCTTCAAAGGGGGAGACACCCTGGACCCAAACTGTTACAGACCTATATCCATCCTGCCCTGCCTATCTAAGGTCTTCGAAAGCCAAGTCAACAAACAGGTCACTGACCATCTCGAATCCCACCGTACCTTCTCCGCTGTGCAATCTGGTTTCCGAGCCGGTCACGGGTGCACCTCAGCCACACTCAAGGTACTAAACGATATCATAACCGCCATCGATAAAAGACAGTACTGTGCAGCCGTCTTCATCGACCTCGCCAAGGCTTTCGACTCTGTCAATCACCATATTCTTATCGGCAGACTCTACAGCCTCGGTTTTTCGGATGACTGCCTTGCCTGGTTCACCAATTACTTTGCAGACAGAGTTCAGTGTGTCAAATCGGAGGGCATGCTGTCCGGTCCTCTGGCAGTCTCTGTGGGGGTGCCACAGGGTTCAATTCTCGGGCCGACTCTTTTCTCTGTGTATATCAATGATGTTGCTCTTGCTGCGGGCGATTCCCTGATCCACCTCTACGCAGACGACACCATTCTATATACTTTCGGCCCGTCATTGGACACTGTGCTATCTAACCTCCAAACGAGCTTCAATGCCATACAGCACTCCTTCCGTGGCCTCCAACTGCTCTTAAATGCGAGTAAAACCAAATGCATGCTTTTCAACCGATCGCTGCCTGCACCCGCATGCCCGACTAGCATCACCACCCTGGATGGTTCCGACCTTGAATATGGGGACATCTATAAGTACCTAGGTGTCTGGCTAGACTGCAAACTCTCCTTCCAGACCCACATCAAACATCTCCAATCGAAAATCAAATCAAGAGTCGGCTTTCTATTCCGCAACAAAGCCTCCTTCACTCACGCTGCCAAGCTTACCCTAGTTAAACTGACTATCCTACCGATCCTCGACTTCGGCGATGTCATCTACAAAATGGCTTCCAACACTCTACTCAGCAAACTGGATGCAGTCTATCACAGTGCCATCCGTTTTGTCACTAAAGCACCTTATACCACCCACCACTGCGACTTGTATGCTCTAGTCGGCTGGCCCTCACTACATATTCGTCGCCAGACCCACTGGCTCCAGGTCATCTACAAGTCCATGCTAGGTAAAGCTCCGCCTTACCTCAGTTCACTGGTCACGATGGCAACACCCATCCGTAGCACGCGCTCCAGCAGGTGTATCTCACTGATCATCCCTAAAGCCAACACATCATTTGGCCGCCTTTCGTTCCAGTACTCTGCTGCCTGTGACTGGAACGAATTGCAAAAATCGCTGAAGTTGGAGACTTTTATCTCCCTCACCAACTTCAAACATCAGCTATCCGAGCAGCTAACCGATCGCTGCAGCTGTACATAGTCTATAGGAAAATAGCCCACCCATTTTCACCTACCTCATTCCCATACTTTTTTTATACTGTTTTTATTTATTTATTTTTCTGCTCTTTTGCACACCAATATCTCTACCTGTACATGACCTGATCATTTATCACTCCAGTGTTAATGTGCAAAACTGTATTATTCGCCTACCTCCTCATGCCTTTTGCACACATTGTATATTGTCATGTTTTGTCTTATTTTTTATTTAGTCTTCCCACACCTGTTCCCTATCTTTTCCCCTGATTAGAGTCCCTATTTCTCCCCTTGTTTTCCGTTTCTGCCCTGTCGGATCCTTGTCTATTGTTCACCGTGCTGTGTCTGTGTATCGCCCTGTCGTGTCGTGTTTCCCTCAGATGCTGCGTGGTGAGCAGGTGTCTGAGTCTGCTACGTTCAAGTGCCTTCCCGAGGCAACCTGCAGTTCAAGATCGAGTCTCCAGTCTGTTCTCGTCATTACGAGTGGAAATTGTGCTTTATGATTGTATTTTTACTTTACTGGATTAAAGACTCTGTTTTCGCCAAGTCGCTTTTGGGTCCTCATTCACCTGCATAACAGAAGGATCCGACCAAGGAATGGACCCAGCGACTACAGACGCCGTAACACTGCCGTCGAGATCCAAGGAGCCATGCTCGGCAGACACGAGCAGGAATTGTCTGCTGCTCGCCATGCCGTGGAGAACCTGGCCGCTCAGGTTTCCGACCTCTCTGGACAGTTCCAGAGTCTTCGTCTCGTGCCACCTGTTACTTCCTGGCCTGCCGAGCCTCCGGAACCTAGGGTTAATAACCCACCTTGCTACTCCGGGCAGCCCACGGAGTGCCGCTCCTTTCTCACCCAGTGTGATATTGTGTTCTCTCTCCAACCCAACACATACTCTAGAGAGAGAGCTCGGGTTGCTTACGTCATTTCACTCCTTACTGGCCGGGCTCGAGAGTGGGGCACAGCTATCTGGGAGGCAAGGGCTGATTGCTCTAACAATTACCAGAACTTTAAAGAGGAGATGATTCGGGTTTTTGACCGTTCAGTTTTTGGTAGGGAGGCTTCTAGGGCCCTGGCTTCCCTATGCCAAGGTGATCGATCCATAACGGATTACTCTATAGAGTTTCGCACTCTTGCTGCCTCTAGTGAGTGGAACGAGCCGGCGCTGCTCGCTCGTTTTCTGGAGGGATGAGATTCTCTCCCGGGAGGTTCCTTCAAATGTGGACTCTTTGATTGCTCTCGCCATCCGCATAGAACAACGGGTAGATCTTCGTCACCAGGCTCGTGGAAGAGAGCTCGCGTCAACGGTGTTTCCCTGCTCCGCATCGCAACCATCTCCCTCCTCTGGCTCAGAGACTGAGCCCATGCAGCTGGGAGGTATTCGCATCTCGACTAAGGAGAGGGAACGGAGGATCACCAACCGCCTGTGCCTCTATTGCGGACTTGCTGGACATTTTGTTAATTCATGTCCAGTAAAAGCCAGAGCTCATCAGTAAGCGGAGGGCTACTGGTGAGCGCTACTACTCAGGTCTCTCCATCTAGATCCTGTACTACTTTGTCGGTCCATCTACGCTGGACCGGTTCGGGTGCTACATGCAGTGCCTTGATAGACTCTGGGGCTGAGGGTTGTTTCATGGACGAAGCATGGGCTCGGAAACATGACATTCCTTTCAGAGAGTTAGACAAGCCTACGCCCATGTTCGCCTTAGATGGTAGTCATCTTCCCAGTATCAGATTTGAGACACTACCTTTAACCCTCACAGTATCTGGTAACCACAGTGAGACTATTTATTTTTTGATTTTTCGTTCACCTTTTACACCTGTTGTTTTGGGTCATCCCTGGCTAGTATGTCATAATCCTTCTATTAATTGGTCTAGTAATTCTATCCTATCCTGGAACGTTTCTTGTCATGTGAAGTGTTTAATGTCTGCCATCCCTCCCGTTTCTTCTGTCCCTACTTCTCAGGAGGAACCTGGCGATTTGACAGGAGTGCCGGAGGAATATCATGATCTGCGCACGGTCTTCAGTCGGTCCAGAACCAACTCCCTTCCTCCTCACCGGTCGTATGATTGTAGTATTGATCTCCTTCCGGGGACCACTCCTCCTCGGGGTAGACTATACTCTCTGTCGGCTCCCGAATGTAAGGCTCTCGAGGATTATTTGTCTGTGTCTCTTGACGCCGGTACCATAGTGCCTTCTTCCTCTCCGGCCGGGGCGGGGTTTTTTTTTGTTAAGAAGAAGGACGGTACTCTGCGCCCCTGCGTGGATTATCGAGGCTGAATGACATAACGGTTAAGAATCGTTATCCGCTTCCCTTATGTCATCAGCCTTCGAGATTCTGCAGGGAGCCAGGTGCTTTACTAAGTTGGACCTTCGTAACGCTTACCATCTCGTGCGCATCAGAGAGGGGGACGAGTGGAAAACGGCGTTTAACACTCCGTTAGGGCATTTTGAGTACCGGGTTCTGCCGTTTGGTCTCGCCAATGCGCCAGCTGTTTTTCAGGCATTAGTTAATGATGTTCTGAGAGACATGCTGAACATCTTTGTTTTTGTCTATCTTGACGATATCCTGATTTTTTCACCGTCACTCGAGATTCATGTTCAGCACGTTCGACGTGTTCTACAGCGCCTTTTAGAGAATTGTCTCTACGTGAAGGCTGAGAAGTGCTCTTTTCATGTCTCCTCCGTTACTTTTCTCGGTTCCGTTATTTCCGCTGAAGGCATTCAGATGGATTCCGCTAAGGTCCAAGCTGTCAGTGATTGGCCCGTTCCAAGGTCACGTGTCGAGTTGCAGCGCTTTCTAGGTTTCGCTAATTTCTATCGGCGTTTCATTCGTAATTTCGGTCAAGTTGCTGCCCCTCTCACAGCTCTTACTTCTGTCAAGACGTGTTTTAAGTGGTCCGGTTCCGCCCAGGGAGCTTTTGATCTTCTAAAAGAACGTTTTACGTCCGCTCCTATCCTCGTTACTCCTGACGTCACTAGACAATTCATTGTCGAGGTTGACGCTTCAGAGGTAGGCGTGGGAGCCATTCTATCCCAGCGCTTCCAGTCTGACGATAAGGTTCATCCTTGCGCTTATTTTTCTCATCGCCTGTCGCCATCTGAACGCAACTATGATGTGGGTAACCATGAACTGCTCGCCATCCGCTTAGCCCTAGGCGAATGGCGACAGTGGTTGGAGGGGGCGACCGTTCCTTTGTCGTTTGGACAGACCATAAGAACCTTGAGTACATCCGTTCTGCCAAACGACTTAATGCCCGTCAAGCTCGTTGGGCGTTGTTTTTCGCTCGTTTCGAGTTTGTGATTTCTTACCGTCCGGGTAGCAAGAACACCAAGCCCGATGCCTTATCCCGTCTTTTTAGTTCTTCTGTGGCTCCTACTGATCCCGAGGGGATTCTTCCTTATGGGCGTGTTGTCGGGTTGACAGTCTGGGGAATTGAAAGACAGGTTAAGCAAGCACTCACGCACACTGCGTCGCCGCGCGCTTGTCCTAGTAACCTTCTTTTCGTTCCTGTTTCCACTCGTCTGGCTGTTCTTCAGTGGGCTCACTCTGCCAAGTTAGCTGGTCATCCCGGCGTTCGAGGTACTCTTGCTTCTATTCGCCAGCGCTTTTGGTGGCCTACTCAGGAGCGTGACACGCGCCGTTTCGTGGCTGCTTGTTCGGACTGCGCGCAGACTAAGTCAGGTAACTCTCCTCCTGCCGGTCGTCTCAGACCGCTCCCCATTCCTTCTCGACCATGGTCTCACATCGCCCTAGACTTCATTACCGGTCTGCCTTTGTCTGCGGGGAAGACTGTGATTCTTACGGTTGTCGATAGGTTCTCTAAGGCGGCACATTTCATTCCCCTCGCTAAACTTCCTTCCGCTAAGGAGACGGCACAAATCATCATCGAGAATGTGTTCAGAATTCATGGCCTCCCGTTAGACGCCGTTTCAGACAGAGGCCCGCAATTCACGTCACAGTTTTGGAGGGAGTTCTGTCGTTTGATTGGTGCGTCCGTCAGTCTCTCTTCCGGGTTTCATCCCCAGTCTAACGGTCCAGCAGAGAGGGCCAATCAGACGATTGGTCGCATACTACGCAGCCTTTCTTTCAGAAACCCTGCGTCTTGGGCAGAACAGCTCCCCTGGGCAGAATACGCTCACAACTCGCTTCCTTCGTCTGCTACCGGGTTATCTCCGTTTCAGAGTAGTCTGGGTTACCAGCCTCCTCTGTTCTCATCCCAGCTTGCCGAGTCCAGCGTTCCCTCCGCTCAAGCGTTTGTCCAACGTTGTGAGCGCACCTGGAAGAGGGTGAGGTCTGCACTTTGCCGTTACAGGGCACAGACTGTGAGAGCCGCCAATAAACGTAGGATTAAGAGTCCTAGGTATTGTTGCGGCCAGAGAGTGTGGCTTTCCACTCGCAACCTTCCTCTTACGACAGCTTCTCGTAAGTTGACTCCGCGGTTCATTGGTCCGTTCCGTGTCTCCCAGGTCGTCAATCCTGTCGCTGTGCGACTGCTTCTTCCGCGACATCTTCGTCGCGTCCATCCTGTCTTCCATGTCTCCTGTGTCAAGCCCTTTCTTCGCACCCCGTTCGTCTTCCCTCCCCCTCCCGTCCTTGTCGAGAGCGCACCTATTTACAAGGTACGTAGGATCATGGACATGCGTTCTCGGGACGGGGTCACCAATACTTAGTGGATTGGGAGGGTTACGGTCCTGAGGAGAGGAGTTGGGTTCCGTCTCGGGACGTGCTGGACCGTTCACTTATTGATGATTTCCTCCGTTGCCGCCAGGATTCCTCCTCGAGTGCGCCAGGAGGCGCTCGGTGAGTGGGGGGGTACTGTCATGTTTTGTCTTATTTTGTCTTGTCATTTTGCTTTTCCCTCTGTTCGTTTTCCCCCTGCTGGTCTTTTTAGGTTCGTTCCCCTCTTTCTCTCTTCCTCCCTCTCTCTCTTCTCTCTATCGCTCCGTTCCTGCTCCCAGCTGATCCTATTCCCCTAATCAATCATTTAGTCTTCCCACACCTGTTCCCTATCTTTTCCCCTGATTAGAGTCCCTATTTCTCCCCTTGTTTTCCGTTTCTGCCCTGTCGGATCCTTGTCTATTGTTCACCGTGCTGTGTCTGTGTATCGCCCTGTCGTGTCATGTTTCCCTCAGATGCTGCGTGGTGAGCAGGTGTCTGAGTCTGCTACGTTCAAGTGCCTTCCCGAGGCAACCTGCAGTTCAAGATCGAGTCTCCAGTCTGTTCTCGTCATTACGAGTGGAAATTGTGCTTTATGATTGTATTTTTACTTTACTGGATTAAAGACTCTGTTTTCGCCAAGTCACTTTTGGGTCCTCATTCACCTGCATAACAGTATATAGACTGCCCATTTTTTTTTCTACTGTGTTACTGACTTTTTAATTGTTTATTCCATGTGTAACTCTGTGTTGTCTGTTCACACTGCTATGCTTATATCTTGGCCAGGTCGCAGTTGCAAATGAGAACTTGTTCTCAACTAGCCTACCTGGTTAAATAAAGGTGAAATAAATAAAATTTAAAAAAAGAATCCAGATGAAAGCTATGAGACTTTGATGCCACTTCAATCAGTGTAGATGAAGGGGAGGAGTCAGGTTAAAGAAGGATTTTTAAGCCTGGAGACATGGATTGTGTATGTGTGCCATTCAGAGGGTGTAGGATCAAGACAAAATATGTCAGTGCTTTTTAACAGGGTATGGTAGTAGGTGCCAGGCACACCGGTTTGTGTCAAGAACTGCAACGCTGCTTTGTTTTTCATGCTTAACAGTGTCCTGTGTGTATCAAGAATGGTCCACCACCCAAAGGACATCCAGCCAATTTGACACAACTGAGGGAAGCATTGGAGTCAACATGGGCCAGCATCCCTGTGGAAAGCTTTTGACACCTTGTAGAGACCATGCCCCGAAGAGTTGAGGCTGTTCTGAGGGCAAAAGGGGAAGGTGTTCCTAATGTTTGGTATACTCATTAAATATTATACTGTAACTCTATATACTGTTCAGTACACTGCAGTGCAGGGCCAATAACACACATTGCCACAACCAGTAGTACCTTGTCTTCAGGGAGAGTGACAGAAGTCTAACCAGTAGTACCTTGTCTTCAGGGAGAGTGACAGAAGTCTAACCAGTAGTACCTTGTCTTCAGGGAGAGTGACAGAAGTCCAACCAGTAGTACTTTGTCTTCAGGGAGAGTGACAGATGTTAAAATTATCTTTGAGGTAAACATTTTTTAAATAATCAAGAAACTATACAGTAGCACAATCATATCTGTGTTTTTCCTTTTGAGTAAGGGAATTTATCAAGAGACTCAAAAGGCAATTGCCTCGATTAGGTTTACACTGGGAGAAAATGGAAGCTGTCAAGTCCACAACAAATTGCTTCATCTAGTGACTAATGATAGAAGATTGATAATCGAGCCATACATCAGCAGACTTCAATTCATTCGTCAGCTTTGCTCGCATGTTGCATTGGGTCTTTTTATTGACAGAAATAGAATAAAACTGAGTAGGTGTGGATAATATATTTTATACAGCTTGACTCAGTTTGATACTATTTCTATCCAATGCCACATGGGGATTGTAGTTCTTTGGGGTTATTTAGCGTGTGATGGCAATTTTAAGGTTCACTCCACTGATTGTAGTTCCATTTAAGCGAGCATAACTCCGGTCTGAATTCCCAGTAACAGAATAACACACATTCCCTTTTATGCACTTTACTCTTACTCTGACCTTGAACTTAAGCAATTGAAAACGCATATGCCAACCAGCTATATGTTTGGGGTGGAGATCACAGGAAGGGAGGTGTGGCAGAGGTGTTTCTCCAGATACACTGTACACTTAATTCCCTCATGATTTCACCACCTTTATATGTGAAGAAACCATGAATACGATCGAGCCCCTGTCGGTTCCAAGTGGACAAAACATCTACTATTCCTGATTTAAATAGCATCATTCTCCATGCACTATATAATGTATAAATTGACAACAGCAAGGCAAATGAGTAATCCGTTTGAAGGGGATTGTAAATACAAATAGCAATTGTTTTAGATTATTTTTCCTTATGATGGAGACGAACGTGAAACCAGCCATATGGAGGGAAAAAATGAAAATCATACCAACATGACATGTATTTTGGCCCCTTTTCCACAGTGAAGTTCCTCAGTGGCCCACTCACACATGCACAGTCGGGAAGAAGGCGCAACCTCGATATACGGTGGAGTGAAAGGAAGGCCCGGACTCCAGCCACCCAATCCATAGGCTGTTCTTGCACGGCAAGCGCTACCAGTGCAACAAGTCTGACACCAACAGGTTTCTAAACAACTTCTATCCTCAACCCATAAGACCGCTAAATAGCTAACACAATTGCAGACTCAGTTTACCCTTGTACCCTTTTAATCTCTATGCACACTCACGTGACTCTACACGCTCACGCACACTGACACTCCAACACACATAACATGCACACACATATACTGACTCTATACACTCACACACACTGACATACAATCAGAATGTATGCTGCTGCTCCTCTGTTTGCCATTTATCCTGATGCCTAGTCACCTTACCCCTATACCGACTGTCCCTCCAGTATCCCTGCACATTGTAAATATGGTATTGGAACTGACCTGGTATAAAAGCTTCTTACTTTCTCTTGTTCTCATTTCTATTGTATGTGTTTTTGTTCTACCTTATGTTATTTGTAGTGCTACATTGATATTGATTACCGCATTGTTGGGTTTGGAGCTTGCGAGAAAGGCATTTCACTGTGACAATTAAAATGTATCATTTGCGGGGATGGAATTTGGAGACCCAAACTATGTAGCGCCGAACGTACCGAGTTAATTTATGCGCTCTAGAATGTTTTAATTAAATGCCCGGGCCTTTCACAGTTTTTTTTATTATGTTAAAAATTAGCCGCTATGGATAGCCACCATCAATAATTCCCACCTACATTTATAACTGTCACTTTAGTGTTAGTTTCCTTCAATTTGTAGCCTATATTTTGCATCAATCCATTCCATTTACCTTTCTTTCCTTTGTGATGTCCGTATAGTTGTTCCTGAGGATCATATTAGGCTGTTGTACAGTAATTTGGGACATGTAGCCTATTTGAATCATTATGTATATCAGGTTTCAGGTAAGAACCAAATGCAGACTGTGTTGAAGTAACAATGCTTATTACAGCAACAGGGGCAGGCAAACGACAGGTCAAGGCAGGCAGGGGTCGATAATCCAGAGTAGTGGGACAAAGGTATAGGACAGCAGACAGGGTCAGGTCAGGCAGAGGTCGGTAATCCAGAGTAGTGGGACAAAGGTATAGGACGGCAGGCTCAGGGTCAGGGGAAGGCAGAGCGGTCTGGCAGGCGGGCTCAGAGTCAGGACAGGTAAGGGTCAAAACCAGGAGGGCAAGAAAAAGAGAGACTAGGGAAAAGCAGAAGCTGAGACAAAACGCAGGTTGACTTGACAAACAAGACGAACAGGCAACAGACAAACAGAGAACACTGGTATAAGTACCCAGGGTATAATGGGGAAGAAGGGCGACACCTGGGGGGGGGCAAGCACAAGGACAAGTAAAACAGATCAGGGCGTGACAATGAAACTCAGACCACACTTAGCATTTTAAACCTGGAGCCTGGCGTGCGGTTCACGATGACTGGACCGTTGTAATTACAGTTCCATGATTAGTGGGGATTAGAGTAAACTATTGTTCAAGAACAACTTCCAATATTTCATGGATTATTTCCAATATTTCATGGAACAATAAATGCCATATTATGGCAACTTTCAACATGAAACAAACCACTGTATTTTTTATTTATCAATATATTTCATGTGTAAAATCTTTCCAAATATTTTTTTTAATGATTCATAAATACTTTCCTAACTCGAAATTATCTACAAGATCACATTTTTTGTACTTACCATTTGGTGCTGAAACAGAGACGAAAATGCATATATTTATATGGCTTTTTTCATTGATCCTTAATATTCTGAACCCATTCTGGCATATTCTAGTGAATCTGTTGACTAAATTCTAATTAAAGGTACACTGTATTTAAACAGAAGGCTTAACATAAATGTACTGAAAACGCTATTCCATTAAAACGTTGGTAGAGCATGGTGCTTGTAACGCCAGGGTAGTGGGTTCGATCCCCGGGACCACCCATACGTAGAATGTATGCACACATGACTGTAAGTCGCTTTGGATAAAAGCGTCTGCTAAATGGCATATATTATTATTATTAAAACTCCATGAGTAAATCTATTGGCCAGCAAGTGGGAGGGTTTTTAGCTGTTGAATTACATTTATTCAGTGTGCGCAAGGGAGCCACACCTACAGAGCACGTTATGCACCTGCATAAGGTAAGTCTGAATAGCAACTAATGAGAAGAACATAGGAGAGCACAAAAAAGGTGTACATTTCCTAAGTCTGAATCAGCCCCTTAATGATGTCAGGTGAGTTAGTCATCCTCCATTGCTTCAGATGAATCAGATGTACTCAGCCAATCACCAGGATGTAAACAGTTACCAGATCTAGCTCTAACATTGAGAACCCGATTCATTCCGTAGCGCGGAAGATCTGCGTTATAGCGCAGTTGACATTTAAAGGTAATTTTCCGATTGAGTCGACGTATGCAATATTTATTGTGAACGCAGTCTCCACAAAAGCGCTAACATTAACTTTCAGTGTCAATTGCGCTGTGATACAGATTTTCCATGCTACAGATTGAAAAGTACCTGCACCACTCCAGGACCAGGGTTTCCTAACTGTTGTACAGTCGTCTCAAATAAAACTGTGAAGGACCTCGGCGTTACTCTGGACCCTGATCTCTCTTTTGAAGAACATATCAAGACTATTTCGAGGACAGCTTTTTTCCATCTACGTAACATTGCAAAAATCAGAAACTTTCTGTCCAAAAATGATGCAGAAAAATTAATCCATGCTTTTGTCACTTCTAGGTTAGACTACTGCAATGCTCTATTTTCCGGCTACCCGGATAAAGCACTAAATAAACTTCAGTTAGTGCTAAATACGGCTGCTAGAATCCTGACTAGAACCAAAAAATTTGATCATATTACTCCAGTGCTAGCCTCTCTACACTGGCTTCCTGTCAAAGCAAGGGCTGATTTCAAGGTTTTACTGCTAACCTACAAAGCATTACATGGGCTTGCTCCTACCTACCTCTCTGATTTGGTCCTGCCGTACATACCTACACGTACGCTACGGTCACAAGACGCAGGCCTCCTAATTGTCCCTAGAATTTCTAAGCAAACAGCTGGAGGCAGGGCTTTCTCCTATAGAGCTCCATTTTTATGGAACGGTCTGCCTACCCATGTCAGAGACGCAAACTCGGTCTCAACCTTTAAGTCTTTACTGAAGACTCATCTCTTCAGTGGGTCATATGATTGAGTGTAGTCTGGCCCAGGAGTGGGAAGGTGAACGGAAAGGCTCTGGAGCAACGAACCGCCCTTGCTGTCTCTGCCTGGCCGGTTCCCCTCTTTTCACTGGGATTCTTTGCCTCTCACCCAGTTACGGGGGGCTGAGTCACTGGCTTGCTGGGGCTCTCTCGTGCCGTCCATGGGGGGGGTGCGTCACCTGGGTGGGTTGATTCACTGTTGTGGTCGGCCTGTCTGGGTTCCCCCCCCCCTTGGGTTGTACCGTGTCGGAGATCTTTGTGGGCTATACTCGGCCTTGTCTCAGGATGGTAAGTTGGTGGTTGAAGATTTCCCTCTAGTGGTGTGGGGGCTGTGCTTTGGCAAAGTGGGTGGGGTTATATCCTTCCTGTTTGGCCCTGTCCGGGGGTGTCCTCGGATGGGGCCACAGTGTCTCCTGACCCCTCCTGTCTCAGCCTCCAGTATTTATGCTGCAGTAGTTTATGTGTCGGGGGGGCTAGGGTCAGTTTGTTTATCTGGAGTACTTCTCCTGTCCTATTCAGGTGTCCTGTGTGAATCTAAGTGTGCGTTCTCTAATTCTCTCCTTCTCTCTTTCTTTCTCTCTCTCGGAGGACCTGAGCCCTAGGACCATGCCCCAGGACTACCTGACATGATGACTCCTTGCTGTCCCCAGTCCACCTGGCCATGCTGCTGCTCCAGTTTCAACTGGCCTGGGCCCTAGGACCATGTCCCAGGACTACCTGACATGAGGACTCCTTGCTGTCCCCAGTCCACCTGGCCATGCTCCTGCTCCAGTTTCAACTGTTCTGCCTTATTATTATTTGACCATGCTGGTCATTTATGAACATTTGAACATCTTGGTCATGTTCTGTTATAATCTCTACCTGGCACAGCCAGAAGAGGACTGGCCACCCCACATAGCCCGGTTCCTCTCTAGGTTTCTTCCTAGGTTTTGGCCTTTCTAGGGAGTTTTTCCTAGCCACCGTGCTTTTACATCTGCATTGTTTGCTGTTTGGGGTTTTAGGCTGGGTTTCTGTACAGCACTTTGAGATATCAGCTGATGTACGAAGGGCTATATAAATAAATTTGATTTGATTTGATTTGAATATCCACATCTTGGAATTTTATCCTTACTCATATGAATAGAAAAATGTTACAAAATAAAGTTTTTCAGGGAACAGAACCCAAAACTTGAAAATAAGGCAATTTTTGGAGGAACAGAATCAGAACCAGGAACGAAAGAGCTCTATACTGTTTTGGAACAGAACCGTTATTTTAAAAGTATGGGAAAAGGTTGTTCTTTTACGTTCCAGTCATTTTTTTTTGCACGCCCAATTTTTCAGTTTTTGATTTGTTAAAAAAGTTTGGAATATCCAATAAATGTTGTTCCACTTCATGATTGTGTCCCACTTGTTGATTCTTCACAAAAAAATACAGTTTTATATCTTTATGTTTGAAGCCTGAAATGTGGCAAAAGGTCGCAAAGTTCAAGGGGGCCGAATACTTTCGCAAGGCACTGTATGTAAGCTACCTTTACCCACTTGGCAGAGCGTTCTTAAGACTACAGTAGTCAAAATCATTCACTAAATGTAATGGTAATTACAGATAATGTTTACATTTCCTATTTTATTTCTTTCCCACCATTTTGTAAGTCAATACAAAAACCCAGACAGTTCCAGGAAACTCAGAAGCTTCTTTATCCAATAAATGTGTCTTTGGCTGCATCCGGTGGTCGTCAAAGGGGTGGTTGGAGGTCCTTAGAAAACCATTTCTACAGATCAACTTGCTCACGACCATAGAGAATGATAGAGGCCTATAGTGGCCAAAAGGCCATTTTAGCAGCATGGGCAGCGCCATTGAGGGCTTCCACTATGCTTCTGCCATTTTAAAGTAATCAGAGTAGTCAACTGGGTGGGGATTCCTATAGGTTGTAACCTCAATGGCACTGCCCATGCTGTCACAGGTGTTATAAAGGCACAGATATAGAGATGAATCCTCTCTCTCTCTATGTTTTATGACAGCCATGGCTGAGGACTCTCCAGATTCCTCTCGATCAGGCAGATTTAAAAACAGAACTTCCATAGCTGTACGATGAATGCGACCCTTAAGCCTAAACTAAGTAGATAAGACAATTTGTGTGGATGTCAAACTTTGTTTTACATAAGAGGTTGACACATGGCTTACACTTATAACAAAAATATTTTGGGCATATGTTCCTGACACTGTAACTATATATGGACATGTTATAAAGTATGTTTGTTCTGGTTTGGAAATAAGGGTTAGGATCTGATTTGGAAATAAGGGTTAGGTTCTGGTTTGGAAATAAGGGTTAGGATCTGATTTGGAAATAAGGGTTAGGTTCTGGTTTGGAAATAAGGGTTAGGATCTGATTTGGAAATAAGGGTTAGGTTCTGATTTGGAAATAAGGGTTAGGTTCTGATTTGGAAATAAGGGTTAGGTTCTGATTTGGGTTGGAAAGTAGTGTCTGTTCAAGCTGTTGATGTGCCAGCGGTTTTTATGGCTGTCCTAACAATGAATATACAAGTCTGTCATGTTCGTAGGATCCAAAAATGCTACCACAAAGCATACACAGAAAACATTTATTTCACACAAACACTTTCACACAAATTACTCAATAATGGGTAGACTAACAAATAAACAATCAATAAAGAGATTAGATGTAATCAATGACTTCCCATTCAACCCCAATCCAGTGAACTTAGCCAATATGGCTGTGTTTAGACAGTCAGACACAATTATGATATTTTTCCCACTAATTGGTATTTTGATCAAGCACATCAGATCTTTTCACATCAGAGCTTTTTCAAAGCTGATCTGATTGGCCAAAAGATCAATTAGTGAAAAAAATATCAGAATTGGGCTGCCTGTCTAAATGTAGCCTATGATGTCCAATACAGTAGTTTCACTCATGCTTTATCCCTCAAAACGCCATGGCAGTTCATTAGAGCAAATCAGCAGCAGGTGTTGCGGTCACATGGTATACTAATCAGCCAATAGGGGGTGGATACTAACCTAATACCATGGGCCTGTTCTAATACTTTTAACATGTATCCTTCCTTTGTCTGTCTTTCTATCGTCCTTCCTTTCTTCCTTAAAGAAATCACAGATTTTGGCCAGGTCTCTCTTGTAAAATCGATTTTTAATCTCAATGAGACTGACCTGGTAAAATATAGGATCAATAAAAAATCTGATAAATTGGTCGGGTATACTAAACTCATGGCATTACATGCCTTTCTGTCACATCAGACAAACTCAGCAAAAAAGAAACGTCCCTTCTTCAGGACCATGTCTTTCAAAGATAATTCGTAAACATTTACATTTACATTTAAGTCATTTAGCAGACGCTCTTATCCAGTAAAAATCCAAAGGACTTCACAGATCTTCATTGTAAAGGCTTTAAACACTGTTTCCAATGCTTGTTCAATGAACCATAAACAATTAATGAACATGCACCTGTGGAACGGTCGTTAAGACACTAACAGCTTACAGATGGAAGGCAATTAAGGTCACAGTTATGAAAACTTAGGACACTAAAGAGGCCTTTCTACGGTCTCTGAAAACCACCATAAGAAAGATGCCCAGGGTCCCTGCTCATCTGCGAGAATGTGCCTTAGGCATGCTACAAGGAGGCATGATGATTGCAGATACTGTACGGCCAGGGAAACAAATTGCAATGTTCGTACTGTGAGACGCCTAAGACAGTGCTACAGGGAGACAGGAAGGACAGCTGATCATCCTCTACAGACCACGTGTAACAACACTTGCGCAGGATCGGTACATCCGAACATCAAACCTGCGGGACAGGTACACGATGACAACAACAACTGCCCTAGTTACACCAGGAATGCACAACCCTCCATCAGTGCTCAGACTGTCTGCAATAGGCTGAGAGAGGCTGGACTGAGGACTTTTAGGTCTGTTGTAAGGCAGGTCCTCACCAGACATCACTGGCAACAACGTTGCCTATGGGCACAAAGCCCCCGTCGCTGGACCAGACAGGACTGGAAAAAAGTGCTCTTCACTGAAGAGTCGCGGTTTTGTCTCACCAGAGATAATGGTCAGATTCACGTTTATCGTCAAAGGAATGAGTGTTACACCGAGGCCTGTACTCTGGAGCGGGATCGATTTGGAGGTGGAGGGTCCGTCATGTTCTGGGGCAGTATGTTACAGCATCATCGGACTGAGCATGTAGTCATTGCAGACATTCTCAACGCTGTGCGTTACAGTGAAGACATCCTTCTCCCTCATGTGGTACCCTTCCTGCAGGCTCATCCTGACATGACCCTCCAGCATGACAATATCTACACATGTTAAGTTTGCTAAAAATAAACACAGCTGACAGTGAGAGGACATTTTTCTTTTTTGCTGAGTTTATATAACCCTCAAACTAAATTCTGGACATCGATGCCAATTCCACTGCGTTTTCTCATTGTTGCTCTCTAATCAGGGAGTGATTTAGACCTGGAACACCAGGTGGGTGCAATTCATTATCAGGTAGAACAGAAAACGAGCAGGCTCCGGACCTCGTGGGGTCAGAGTTGAGTACCCCTGCTATATAACATTGAGAACTACAAACCAGGAAAAATGTTCCCTACAGATCAAAACATTTTCAGGATACTGTGTTGCCCACTGGTACTGGTAATATAAGCATCAGTCCCCAAATAACAAGGGTAATGTCAGTTTCATGGGGATAACAATACAAGTGTGAGATATGGAACTGATCCCATCAAAACATCCATTCAGTTTGCCAATAACGCAAAGTCATTTCCTCTCTCGCCAGTTGTGTGCTGCTTTTGTGTCATCCAGAATCAATTTGAGGTAGTTGGAGTTGGATACATGGCATTTCTAGGCCAGCCTTTTGGGCCAGACAGCTCCCCTCAGACACTTGCCTGGAGGTATAGCCATATAAGAAAAATCACATTAGTACGCAAACACAGTCGAAGTCTGGACAGATCGACTGAAGAGTTATGCTTCATCTCTGTACTTCACCTTATCTCATCCTCAAAAGATGATGAGTGATTGAATCCATGTGGTATGATACACTAAAGCAATCCAGTCACTACTAATGGACTCTGTGCAGTGAGCCTCTCTGAATCATAAGTGCCACAAATAGGATTCTCTCCAACCCGTATTCATCAGTAATTGGAACAAAGTTAACTTGCCATCCGCACAAGGATAGCCACACTGAGACACAGAGTGGGCAGAATCATGGATGAAGAGTCAAAGTCAAACAGGTCGAACAAAAACAATTCCCAGAGCTATAAGGTGTCGTGTGTCATTTATTGCAGGCATCTATCAGCATCTAGGTTGGAATTGATGTTTAAGGTTTTACCCTTACTTTTCCTGTTGTCACTCACACACACACACACACACACACACACACACACACACACACACACACACACACACACACACACACACACACACACACACACACACACACACACACACACACACACACACACACACACACACACACACACAGAGAAAGAGTGATGAAAAGCAGAGATAATTGAAAAGGAATCAAATGGCAAATGTAATCCGGTCGAATGCGACAGATTGCCCTGATCAATACAGGCTGTATGACTCAATAGTAGAGTCCCAAATGGCACACTATTCCCAGTCTCTAGTCAAAGGTAGTGCACTATATAGGAAATAGCATGCCATTTGAGACACAAACATCTTTTATTTTATTTCAGCATGTTTAATTTACACAGGCTGTTTTTACTTTCACACTTATTTAATGTAGATAATCAAAACACAAGCAATACAATCTCAATGTAGTTGATGTCATTTCATTCCTATCACGAAAGCAACAACCGGGGTAATGAAAATATAACAGGGGTTTATGCCAATCTTGTACATATGAATGTATCAAATTTGATTTTAAATTGCATCAAGCTCTGTTGTAGAATCAGACGACCAGACACAAACAGTAACACAAAGACTTATGGTGTTGGTTGGCATGCCAACCCACTGGGCCCAGTGGTGATTGGGCAGTAGCGTGTCCTCGAGGTGGTCGTGGCGATCTGCAAATGATAGAGAATGGATTTAATAAAGCACATCATAATTAGATATACAGAGATACGCACGCTCACGCTCAAGCACAGGCATGGACGTAGGCACACACACATACACACACACTAAATGTTCCGTAGAAGGAACACAGAACAGAGATTACATTTTCGAAAGAAAACAACAATAGCAGCGCCCCTCTGTGTGTACATTGCACTAGATGCCAAAACACTGATTACTAATTGTGTTTTGATGACACAGCTGCTGCTAACAGGGGAATAAATATGATTAGGAAGAGAAAAGCATTTAGCATTTAGCTCAAATCGCTCCCTAATAAAGACATTAAAGGGTTAATCTGAATCAAACTCAATTTAGTGTGAAGCCGCTGTAGAGTGTCGGCACTGTGGCTAAAGCCTGGGGAGGCGTCCAAATTGGCACCCTATTGCCTACATAGTGCACTACGTTTGACCAGGGCTCTGGTTATAATGGGTTTGGTGCTTTCACAGGCTGCGTCCAAAATTGCACCCTATTCGAATTTCCCTCGTTTACCAGAATGCTTTTGTCTGATATAATTGAATTAGTTTCGAGCACTAATGCAGGCCTGCTTCGCTGAGTTGGAATAGGGAACGAAGATTAAGGGTTGATGAGATTATCGTTGGGAGAAAGAGGGGATTATTAAAATATTATTATACAGAGTAAAATGAAATGCTGCTAATAAATAAACCATTAAAACCCTTTTGTTCATTCTGATGAGTTTAAGGAGATGCATTAGGAAACCCAGTATGCAGTGTGTCTACAAGTCTAATCCTTCAGACGTTAGTGACGTGTATGATGATGATGGAATTCATCGAAACGTGTTGGTTTTAATAATAAAATGTTCATTTTTGAAGCACGACTTCCATTGTGCTACCGAGAGTTGAATATCTTTTCCACTTTAGTCTGTTCAGACAGTCTGTTCATGCACCTTCCGGTTTGAAAGCGAGGTAGCAGCAGCGTTTCTTTGATCTTAAAATACCAACAGCGAATCTTGCAGAGCTTTACTATAACAGTTTACAGACTTCTATGGATTTTAAGATAGAGCTGTTACCTATTTAGCAGAGCTCTATAACTTACAAATTGGTGCATTACATTATAGAACAGCCACTTTACTAGTGCATCTACATTGACTTAGCTATGGATTTTAAGATGTAGCCTATGCATTGCCTTAGCAATAGCTTTAAGATGTAGCCTAGGCATTGCCTTAGCAATAGCTTTAAGATGTAGCCTAGGCATTGCCTTAGCAATAGCTTTAAGATGTAGCCTAGGCATTGCCTTAGCAATAGCTTTAAGATGTAACCTATGCATTGCCTTAGCCATAGGTTTAACAGGTAACCTATGCATTGCCTTAGCCATTGGTTTAACAGGTAACCTATGCATTGCCTTAGCCATTGGTTTAACAGGTAACCTATGCATTGCCTTATCCATAGGTTTAACAGGTAACCTATGCATTGCCTTAGCCATAGGTTTAACAGGTAACCTATGCATTGCCTTAGCAATAGGTTTAACTGGGTAACCTATGCATTGCCTTAGCAATAGGTTTAACTGGGTAACCTATGCATTGCCTTAGCAATATGTTTAACTGGGTAACCTATGCATTGCCTTAGCCATTGGTTTAACAGGTAACCTATGCATTGCCTTAGCAATAGCTTTAACAGTTAACCTATGCATTGCCTTAGCAATAGGTTTAACTGGGTAACCTATGCATTGCCTTAGCAATAGGTTTAACTGGGTAACCTATGCATTGCCTTAGCAATAGGTTTAACAGGTAACCTATGCATTGCCTTAGCCATAGGTTTAACAGGTAACCTATGCATTGCCTTAGCAATAGCTTTAACAGTTAACCTATGCATTGCCTTAGCAATAGGTTTAACTGGGTAACCTATGCATTGCCTTAGCCATTGGTTTAACAGGTAACCTATGCATTGCCTTAGCCATAGGTTTAACTGGGTAACCTATGCATTGCCTCAGCCATAGGTTTAACAGGTAACCTATGCATTGCCTTAGCAATAGGTTTAACTGGGTAACCTATGCATTGCCTTAGCCATTGGTTTAACAGGTAACCTATGCATTGCCTTAGCCATAGGTTTAACAGGTAACCTATGCATTGCCTTAGCCATAGGTTTAACTGGGTAACCTATGCATTGCCTTAGCCATTGGTTTAACAGGTAACCTATGCATTGCCTTAGCAATAGGTTTAACTGGGTAACCTATGCATTGCCTTAGCCATTGGTTTAACAGGTAACCTATGCATTGCCTTAGCCATAGGTTTAACAGGTAACCTATGCATTGCCTTAGCCATAGGTTTAACTGGGTAACCTATGCATTGCCTTAGCCATAGGTTTAACCTATGCATTGCCTTAGCCATTGGTTTAACAGGTAACCTATGCATTGCCTTAGCAATAGGTTTAACAGGTAACCTATGCATTGCCTTAGCCATAGGTTTAACTGGGTAACCTATGCATTGCCTCAGCCATAGGTTTAACAGGGCCATTCCATGTTTTCATTTTACGCTGATTGCTTTGAAGGGAAATACACGTGTGTCATCATTACATGTTATTAGGCCGTCATGATGGAATCATCCTATGTCTTTGACCCCCCGACCTCCAAGACATTAATCCCAGGGCCTCCATCCACTAACCAATCACCTTCCTAACCAATCACCATTATTGCCGTCAATAACACTTCCTGTTCCTATGATTTCACTTCCTCCTTGTATAATTACAGCCGCTCCGTCCGGCTCTGAAGGTAAAAGGACTGTCTAACGCAGTTCAAAACCATAAATACACACCTGGACCAGCTGTGGCTTGACGTCAATGGGGTAATTTACTCCACGTCAAAATGAATTGGTTTCAATGACGACCCGGATTGAAAACAGAGTCTTTTCTAACTCATGCATAAACGTTACAGCTGTGATCAAGAACTGCAGGTAACTCATGTCTGGTGAGGGAAACACGACACGACAGGGCGATACACAGACACAGCAATAAATTACCCAGGTCTGGAGTTGGTTGTTTTCCCACAGCATCAACCAATGAAGTAATGGGAGAGAAGAGTTCAAATGCTGTCCGAGGTTGACTTTGTGGAATGGAGAGATGTATTGTAGCAATTCCTTGATATTTACATTGACATCCATGCATTATTTGCTAAAGGGACAATCTGCACTTGCTACATCTATTTCTGGACTCATACATTAATCTATCCATGAACTTAATTCAACTGTCATACCCCATCAGCACCCACAATATAAGCTTGTTTTACTCCAATGTTTGTAAACAAAGTAAATGTAAACAAACACTATATAGCCTCAAAACATAGTTCAAACTATAATTTTGATTTCATGGATGGTCAGTCCTTCCATCCATGGCTCTGTCTATCAATTTGAGAGTGGTTTCATTTTTCAAGACCCCATCCCTCAGCTTTTTACAGAAACAGGGGCGGGGAGGAGACTTTGTTGTGGTTTCAGCTGCTAATTGACGCTCTAATGAAGATCTCAATGTCTTATCTCTGGGTCCAATGTAGTTCCCCCTTACATTACTCTGTCATGCAAACATTTATTTTGAAGATCGTTCAGTAGCCTTTTTTACATAATCAATTTCCTTTTGAAGAGCAAACCAACTGACTGACTAATGTTCTTTGTGCACCCTCTGTGATATAAACAACTAACCCCAGAGCTATCTGATTACCAGACATAGAGAGAGCCGAGTTCCTACCACCAGTAAATCTCCTACAACTCCCATGATGCATCATTCATCGGAACCGTTCAACAACTGTGCTACCCAGTGTGGTCAGTAGTAACGCTGGTGTGTCATCCTGCATGCGTAGTAACGCTGCTTTGTCATGCTGCGCACACATGCACACGCACACACGCACACACACACACACACACACACACACACACACACACACACACACACACACACACACACACACACACACACACACACACACACACACACACACACACACACACACACACACACACACACACACAGGGCTACAGTATGTCTGCAGATACCACCCCCCTCCAACCACCACATCTAGCAGACGCAGACACAATAAACACAAACAATGGTACTTTCAGTGCCAGCAGCGCAAAGCTAGTGAGTGCTAGGAGGTGTTTTGACACCATGTCCTGTCTGGGACGGAGAGAGTACAGTCGTCATCCATTATCCCTACCCAGAGCACCACCGAGGGCCCTAGCCTGCTATCTGAGAGACAGGCCGACCGCACAGGAAACCAGATAAGATCCCATCGCTATCCGGACCGAAGGGAAAGGTGGACAGATGCAGGCGGCAACACAGATGGGCACATTCTCCGATGGGTGACGCCCCCCCCCCTCCTTCCTTCCCCTTCACTGGAAGACAAACGTCCAGGCTTCAAAAGAGGAAAAGTGTACTCTACCATAGTGCATCGTGTTGGAATTTAGTGGGAGAACATTGGCCTGAGGTCAACCACAAAACATGCACCATTTGAGCTGTATAAACATCATCTCTCACAGGGAAACTAACACCAGGGTTTATCTGTACCAGCAACACAAAATATTCAAAAGATATCAATGATGAACTCAGCAAAAGAATACGCATACCTGTTGAAAGATGAGGCTTTTTGTCAGTATTTGAAGGAGCAGATTGACTTTTTCCTCGGCGCTAATTGACATGGGGGATGTTGATGTCTCCACCCTTTGGGAATCTCTAAAGGCTGTGATTAGAGGTTACATTATTTCTTATACATCAGAGAGGAAGAAACGCGCCAATACTAGGCTGAGAGAAATTGAAAGAGAGTTCGGGGAACAGGATAATGTTTTTAGGACGAATTCCTTGAATATAGTCCTTGAGAAGATCACAAAGTTGAAATATGAATACAATACCATCCTTTCGAAACGGATGGGCTCTTTACTTGCTAGAACGCAACAAAGTTATTATGAACTGGGTGACAAACCACATAAATTATTAGCAAGACAGCTAAGGCATGTACAGTCATCTAGAGCTATTCACAAAATAAAAGACAAGAAGGGTCAAATAGTAACAGATCCGCAGGATATTAATAAATGCTTTGCGCAGTTTTACTCAGAGCTATCAAAATGCGATGCTACTGATCCACAAACTATGAAACGCTTTCTCGCTCAATGTGAACTTCCTAAACTAGACAGGGGGCAGCTTCTGCATTCGATGCAGGGATAACTTTAGAGGAAATGAACACAGCGATAGCACAATTTCCAAATAGCAAAGCCCCATGAGCCCGATGGATATGTAATATAATTCTATAAGAAGTACTGCGCCAGTCTATCTCCACTTGTGAATGTTTAAACAATCCAAAGAAAACGCCAAACTCCCGCCAACACTGTATGAGGCTACAATAGCACTGATCTAGAAAAAATATAGAGATTCCATGGAGATGTCGTCTTATCGCCCGTGTCGTTACTCCCCATAGAAAACAAGGTGTTGACAAAGATATTGGCAAACCGATTGAAAACATATATTTCTGACATCATACACCCTGACCAGACAGGTTTTTATCCCGGGCCGACATATATACTACAATTTGAGACACCTTTTCAACAATCGGAAATCGGTATTTTTAGACACCGATTTGGCCGATTTTATTTTATTTAATTTTTTTACACCTTTATTTAACTAGACAAGTCAGTTATGATCACATTCTAATTTTCAATGACGGCCTAGGAACGGTGGGTTAACTGCCTCGTTCAGGGGCAGAATGACAGATTTTTACCTTGTCAGCACGGGGATTCAATCTCGCAACCTTTCGGTTACTAGTCCAACGCTCTAACCACCTGATTACATTGCACCCCACGAGGAGCCTGCCTGTTAAGCGAAAGCAGTAAGAAGCCACGGTAAGTTGCTAGCTAGCATTAAACTTATCTTGTAAAAAACAATCACTCAATCAATAAATCATAATCACTAGTTAACTACACGTGGTTGATGATATTACTAGTTTATCTAGCATGTCCTGCATTGCATATAATCGATGCAGTGCGCATTCGCGAAAAATGACTGTCGTTGCTCCAACGTGTATCTAACCATAAACATCAATGCCTTTCTTAAAATCAATACAAGGAAGTATATATTTTTAAACCTGCATATTTAGCGAAAATAAATCCAGGTTAGCAGGCAATATTAACCAGGTGAAATTGTGTCACTTCTCTTGCTTTCATTGCACGCAGAGTCAGGGTATATGCGATAATAATAAACGTTTTGTTTTCAAAATGATAGTTTCCGGTTCGACCATATTAATGACCAAAGGCTTGTATTTCTGTGTGTTGTTATGTTATAATTAATTCTATGATTCGATATTTGATAGACCAGTCTGACTGAGCGTGGTAGGCAGCAGCAGGCTCGTAAGCATTCATTAAAACAGCACTTTTGTGTGTTTTGCCAGCAGCTCTTCACAATGCTTCAAGCATTGAGCTGTTTATGACTTCAAGCCTATCAACTCCCGAGATGAGGCTGGTGTAACCGATGTGAAATGGCTAGCTAGTTAGCGGGGTGCGCGCTAATAGCATTTCAAACATCACTCGCTCTGAGACTTGGAGTAGTTGTTCCCCTTGCTCTGCATGGGTAACGCTGCTTAGAGGGTGGCTGTTGTCGATGTGTTCCTGGTTCGAGCCCAAGTAGGAACGAGCAGAGGGACGGAAGCTATACTGTTACACTGGCAATACTAAAGTACCTATTAGAACATCCAATAGTATAGGAACATTAAAAGGTATATGGAATACAAATGGTATAGAGAGAAATAGTAATATAAATACTATATTAACTGCAACCTAAAACCTCTTACCTTGGAATATTGAAGTCTCATGTTAAAAGGAACCACCGGATTTCATATGTTCTCATGTTCTGAGCAAGGAACTTAAATGTTAGCTTTCTTACATGGCACATTGCACTTTTACTTTCTTCTCCAACTTTGTTTTTGCATTATTTAAACCAAATTGAACATATGTCATTATTTATTTGAGGCTAAATTGATTTTTATTGATGTATTATATTAAGTTAAAATAAGTGTTCATTCAGTATTGTTGTAATTGTCATTATTACAAATACATTTATTTTTATATTTTCAAATCGGACGATTAATCAGTATCGGCTTTTTTTGGTCCTCCAATAATCGGTATCGGCGTTGAAAAATCATAATCGGTTGACCTCTACTGTGGATACGCAATTTCTGCAATCTACCCCGTTTAGAACAGTGAGGGACAAGTTCACAAGGCTTGGCATTGTAGTGACAAGAGACCTTGATCAGCTATTGAAAGTGAATTGGAACATGAAAATTGATCAGCTTAAACAAAATATAGATTTTTGGAAAACTCTGCCTATCTCTTTGGTTGGTTGTATAAACTCTATTAAAATGGTTGTCCTACCCAGGTCTCTTTACCTCTTCCAATGTCTACCCAATTTCATACCACAAAGCCATTTTAAGAAACTGGATTCAATAGAAACTTCATTTTTATGGGATAACAAGGCAGCCAGAATTTCAAAGAAGCATTTATGCAAGTATAAGATAGAGGGGGGCTTTGGCCTTCTTCACTTCAAACTGTATTATTGGGCTGCTCATCTGAACATTGTGTCTTTCTGGAGGGAAAGTCTACCTGGGATGGACAGAATGATATGCCTTCATGGCTTTTGATTGAGCAGGCCTCCTGTCAACGTTCCTCACTCCCTGCAATAGTCCATCATATGTGAAAAAAGGCAGTCATTTGTCATACTCTTAGGATCTGGAAACAGATGAGGTATTTTCTTAACATACCCAGTGTTTACATAGACAGCCGAATTTGCCTGAATCATGCTTTCCACCCTGCATTGGATGATGTGGTGTTTTCACAGTGGAGGGAGAAGGGGCTCACAACAATTGGTTAGTTTCATTTCAACAATTACAGGGAACGTTCAACATGTCAACACATTTTTTCAGATACCTCCAAATCAGGAATTTCTTAAGGACACATATCCCACAGTATGGCATGAAGCCAAATAATCCTACATTAGATAGCTTGATCCTTGTCAAACCCCTGTCAAAAGGGTCGGTCTCTTGACTGTATGATGTGCTACAGGCCCACATAGAGGTATCTACAGACACTGTTAAAAGGGCTTGGGAACAAGAACTTGGTTCAGAAATCTCAGATGAGGACTGAGTAGAAGCTCTCAGGAATATAAACCACAGTTCAGTGAATGCCAGACACAACCTTGTACAGTTTAAGGTGATACACAGGTTACATTATTCAAAAAATAAAACTGTATAAAATATTCCCAGTACAGTATAAAAGAGGCCTGATTTGGGTTTGTTTTTAAATTATAGACGCATAGAAAACCTTGAGACTGAGGCATCGCAACGCAAGAGAATGAAGAAAAGCTATCTAAGATTTAGAACTCCTACTTAAGTGCATTGTAAATGTAAGGTTAATACTGAGGCTTTATCAATTGAAGTAGCGCGGCTCTTCCTTTACAGTTCTGTCAGTTACTTTCAGTATAGTTCAACAACAGCACAAGTCCAAATTCTCATATTTACTACATAATCCCTTGGTTTGAATGTATGAATTTTACTTTTCTAATTTGTTTTACTTCTTAATAAAGTAGAGTCAGACACACCTCAGAGTTAGTCCGAAGATAAGAAATATTTTATTATCTTCCAATAGAAGTTAAGATATTGAAAATCTGTCGACTGTTGCCCCAAGCAAAAGCCCTTCTGTGAGTTGTTCATTATTATTGTCCGTAAGTATGATTCTCTGGCAGCAAATCATTATAAATGTATTAAGGTAGAATCCATTACAACTCACTAAGACAGTGTGTACTGTACTGTCTGAGTCACGTTTCTAGTCTAGTTGATGCAGTTATTTCAGGAAGTTTGAAGTGAGACGTATTCACAACAGTACTACTGTCTTGTGTCACATGGTGTGACTTTCCTCTGCACTGTCGGGGATTATGGCTTCATGCAGGACCGACACCACCTGTCGGAAGACAACGCTACACTATAAAATAATGCTACCACGGTAACACACCTTTTGGATGAGCACATTATTGATCCATATGAGGATGATGTATGCTGCTGTACACAGTATGGGGTTTCCAAGGAAACCAGCATGCTGACGTGCTGTAAGAGGAACAGTCTTGAAGACATACTGTACAGTATGTAGCCTACAGCAGCAGGTCTTGCTGCAGCACCTCCAGTGCACTTCTAGACAGTAAAGGCCGGGAGCTGGGAAGAGGTTTTCTACAGTGAGTCTCAATGTGGGGTCCAGAAGTCCTCACAAGGATAGTAAAAAAAGGTAGATTTGGCCAAGTGGGGACATTTCGCCGGTCCCTACATTTCAATGTGTGCTCGTGAGTCTCTATGTATGAGTGTTCCTGTATGATGTGCATGAGTTTGTTTGGGTTGTAATTGGTGTGGCTCAGCGAACATGACAGGAATATGAATGCTGTGCTTTTGTGTGTTTAATTTCCCTTGGAAACATTTAGGAGAGTGATACAATCTGATATATTCATACTGCAGGTACATTTATTGTCTTGAAGTGCATTAGTGTGTGCGTGCGTGTGTGTGTGGCTCAGTGACATGACAGGAATATGAATGCTGTGCTTGTGTGTTTAATTTCTCTGGGAAACATTTAGGAGACTGATATAATCACCCTGCAGGTATTGTTTGAAGTGTGTTAGTGTGTGTGTGTGTGTGTAACAGAGTTAAGAACGTACTGTGAGCTCTCTCCACAGCTAGCTTGAACTGCAGCCGAGGGGGCTATCCAATTAGATATTTTCCGATAGCTCAAACGTTGTCAAGGAGGACGCTCAAGTCTGTCTGTGAGCAGAGGATCACTGGTTGGAGCCCGGTATGGGGACCCCGGTATGGAGCCCGGTATGGGGACAGGGTTGGTGGAGGAAGCTACACTGTTTTTAGCAAACTGATGTCCGTTGCATTTTTAGCCACTGCAGGCATTGTCATGTGTGATTGTGGATATACTGTGTGTGTATAATGCATCAGAACATTTGTGTAGGCGTGTTGAAAAATATGTGCATGTGTGTGTGTGTGTGTGTGTGTACTGATCCACTTTAGCTAGCTAGAGTGATCTAACCTCAGGCGCTCTCGCCTGAAAGGCTGTCCCTGGTGGCTTTCTCACAGTGTGTGATGGGACTAGGTAATAAGGGGAAATCTGCTGGTGAGGAGGGGGATTACACAAGAGTCCGTGCCCGACATACGTGACGTGTCCCTGGGTCTGGGGATGAGGAGGAGTGGGTCCAACGGTAACTTCCTCCACTCTAGAGAGGGGAGAGGAAATCCCTGGCCTGCTTAAGAACATGTACACTGCTGAGTGGATTCACACTAAGACCGTCACATACTGTAGTATGGAGGAAGGGAGAGAGAGAGAACCGGAAGAGAAAACGCGACAGAGACAAAAGAAAGACAGACAGCCAGAGAGAAAGACAGACCTAGAGACAGAGAAATGCAGGATCTATTTCTGAGTCCAATTGTCCATGATGGGTAAATTTAGACGGTGTGCACACTGCAGAGTCAAATCATAGCTTGGCTTGGCTTAGTGGGCGTACTGTATTGTCAAAGGCATAGAACTGGTGTATTCACCATGACCATTAAAAAGTTCACTGTATGAAGTTTGTAGATGTCAAGTTCATTAAGTTCAGGCATAATACCATGTAATTATATGTGGACTTGTTATTAGCTGAACCGTATTAGTGGCTATCATGGTGATGTGTGTGTGTGTGTGTGTGTGTGTGTGTGTGTGTGTGTGTGTGTGTGTGTGTGTGTGTGTGTGTGTGTGTGTGTGTGTGTGTGTGTGTGTGTGTGTGTGTGTGTGTGTGTGTGTGTGTGTGTGTGTGTGTGTGTGTGTGTGGGTGGGCGGGCGGGAAATTCAAACCTTCAAGCTTTTGGAATTCTACTTTTCAGACAGATCGTGCTCTCATACTGTAGCTCTCTCACAGATATGAAAAATGTGAAAGAATTAAAGGGCAAACGCAACCAAAAGTAATCAACAAAATGTCTTGTTTGAATGGGACAGTGAGTCGACCTAGGAGTGCAACTGTTCATTAAATATTGCAGTTAGTGTTTATAAATACTGGCAGTGAGCCAAAACATGAAAATGCCCTAGAGCACTTAGACCCATACTGTCATACACCCGGTTTGAACATGCCCTAGAGCACTTAAACCCATACTGTCATACACCTGGTTTGAACATGCCCTAGAGCACTTAAACCCATACTGTCATACACCTGGTTTGAACATGCCCTAGAGCACTTAAACCCATACTGTCATACACCTGGTTTGAACATGCCCTAGAGCACTCAAACCCATACTGTCATACACCTGGTTTGAACATGCCCTAGAGCTCTTAAACCCATACTGTCATACACCTGGTTTGAACATGCCCTAGAGCACTCAAACCCATACTGTCATACACCTGGTTTGAACATGCCCTAGAGCACTTAAACCCATACTGTCATACACCTGGTTTGAACATGCCCTAGAGCACTTAAACCCATACTGTCATACACCTGGTTAGAACATGCCCTAGAGCACTTAAACCCATACTGTCATACACCTGGTTTGAACATGCCCTAGAGCACTTAAACCCATACTGTCATACACCTGGTTTGAACATGCCCTAGAGCACTCAAACCCATAAGGGTCTAGTTTACTACAGTAAGTCGACGAAGGAGCAGTTTATTAAACAAATCCAACCATCTGATCCAGTTCCACCCCGCCCTATCAGTCCAGCACCAGACAATTCATCCACCCACCTGGCTGTGTGGATGACTGAGGCTGGTGGCAGAGAGAAACCCAGAACTCCCATCATCTCCTCCATCCATCCTCTTCTCCATAAAAGTGGGCGTTTAGCATTTAGTTCTGCTCTGGGATTTCGAGACACAGTGTTGGCAGAGGAAGGGACTTCCTCTACTGAGAGGGACTGTCAGACATTTTGGATAATTAGCCTGTGAATAATTATTGGGGAGAGAGTTAGATTGCGTAACTTGCCTCACTTCTTAGTCCATTTCTTATTCAATTCCACACTAGATGTCTCCACAGTCGCCAGTTCAACTCTGAAAGACAGAAAGCAACATTAATATCTGATAGGTATACGAGTTGTGTTTCATTAGCAAGCTCTGCTGTGTACTGTATCAGAGCCAAGTCTCTCATTCCACTAGCCTCAAAGATATATTTCTGTAAAAGCAGACACGCTTTCATCAAGTCACTCTGGCTGGTTGCGGGGGAATGAAAGAAACGCCAGCTGTGACTGACTGTTTTCCTCGCTTGCTGACGCTTCTTAGGGCCCTGCTAGCTGCGCTTCTCCCCCGGTCATCACTCATACAAATCAGAATGCTTTCCCCCGCAAATATACAAGGCGTAGAAGAGAGAGAGAGAGAGACAGAGAAAGGGGGATAGAGGACAGAAGACAGAAGAGAGGAGAGGAGAGAACCAAGCGAAGCAGACACTCCGGCGGTAGTGTGAATATATGATATGATTATGGGTAACAAATGCCGGTGGGCTTTAGGCCTGGAGCCAAGGTATTTCATTGTGTTATGGCCGGTGGTGCGGTGAGGTGAGGAGTGAGCAGCAGCCTCAAAGGCAGGAGGCCAAGTGCTTCACTGATATATAGATCTTCTCATTGATGTTGGTTGGTAGAGTGCTTCATAAAAGAGCAGGTCCATAATCAAGAGAGGAAGATTGTCCAAGGGCTCAATGTACACAACATCAATGGCTCTGTTTTGTCTGTGTCATTTGTTTTATACATTTGTTTACTGTCACTGTGTTCACTGCCCATATAAATGAAAAGCTGTTGCCATACACAATTTTGCTGTTGCTTGAAATCAGAAAATCTTCAATGTTAAGTTTCCATTCAATTACCATACCCACAAAGTCAAAATTGTACAAATTTGCCTCCCGGTTGGCGCAGTGGTGACGCCAGCTGTGCCATCAGAGTCCCTGGGTTCGCGCCCAGGCTCTGTCGTAACCGGCCGCGACCGGGAGGTCCGTGGGGCGATGCACAATTGGCCTAGCGTCATCCGGGTTAGGGAGGGCTTAGGGAGGGATGTCCTTGTCTCATCGCGCACCAGCGACTCCTGTGGTGGGCCGGGCGCAGTGCGTGCTAACCAAGGTTGCCAGGTGCACGGTGTAGCCTCCGAGAGCTGTGTTAAGATGGGTTGTGTATCGGAGGACGCATGACTTTCAACCTTCGTCTCTCCCAAGCCCGTACGGGAGTTTTAGCGATGAGACAAGATAGTAGCTACTACAATAATTGGATACCACGAAATTGGGGAGAAAAAGGGGTAAAATTCACAAAAAAAAACACAAAAAAAATATTTTAAACAAATTTAAGTTTAGGGTTAGGAATAAGGTTATCGGTGTGGTTAGGGTTAAAATGTTATTTTTAGAAGATACATTGTAGAAATAGGCGGGGCGGCAGGGTAGCCTAGTGGTTAGAGCGTTGGACTAGTAACCGGAAGGTTGCAAGTTCAAACCCCCAAGGTACAAATCTGTCGTTCTGCCCTATGAACAAGCAGTTACCCCACTGTTCCTAGGCCGTCATTGAAAATAATAATTTGTTCTTAACTGACTTGCCTGGTTAAATAAAGGTAAAAAAATACAATTATAACTGTGGCAACTACCCACTGGGCACAGATAAAGATGACATCACAGCAGTTTTTGAAAAGGTTAAATAATAAATCTAAGCATCTAGATAAAATCGCATAGCTAGCAGTGGTATAAGGTTACTTCCATTCCAATGCAGGTGTGGTATCATGCAGACGATGCCAATACCCACTGGGCACAAACGTCTATTCCACGTTGGTTCAGAGCAATTTCATTGAAATGACGTGGAAACAATGTTGTTTCAACTAGTGTGTGCCCAGTGGGTAGTGACGACCGAGAAACGGTGATGCTCTTTTGAATTTGCGTCTCATTAATAAGCAATTATGCGTCACGCAAAACAATCGGTTCTTATATTTATCTGTCACTGTTGAATACAAAAAGGGTGTTTGGGAATGCATGGAGTAATTTCACAGGTGACAGGTTCCTGTTTGTTTGGGAACATACCGGCTAATGCAAACTGCATTGGGAGAATACCTAATGGCCATAAAGCTTCCCTTCACTCAGAGATAGGATAGGACGAAGCATTGTTCTTTCAAAAGTTACAGTTAGTTAAGTAAAAGTTACCTGCACGGTGTCCATATTAAGACAGCGTCACACATCCATGGAAGTTGTGTCAGTGAGTATATCCGAATATGGATACCGTACAACTGAGAGCATAGAGATTGGCCTAACGTAGCCCCTAACTGCCCAATTCAACTTCGCTTGACGTCACAGCACACAAATTGTGTGTTGCACTCCGAGTAGCCTAGGCCTAAATGATCAAAGCTATGTAGTAGATGACGAACAACACAATGAATGTATCTATGACATGGTCAGATAACAAAATAACAATAACAAAACTCTAATCAAATACCCTCATCTTTTAATAGAGACACTCCTGCCCCCTAGCCTGGTCGTGTTTGTGAATGTGACAGACAGGTTATCGTTCTTGTTTCTCGCTAATGTGTTCTATTCATCTGTCTTCGCCTCTGGGCTCCATCTATCTAAGGTTAATTTGTTTATGCTGATGAGTCACTCCGCTCCAAACACCTGCTGATAAGCAGCATGCGGCCCCTGATTGCTCTTTTTAAATGAGGTGCAACCAACGCGACAGTTAGCATCCCAGCTAAGTCGCTAGCTCCTGAATGCTAACGTAATGGCATTAGCATTGACATTTATCACCACAGCTAAGTAGCTAGGGCTTGAATGCTAATGTAAGGCATTAGATTTGACAGTTAGCACCACAGCTAAACAGTAACACTTCAACGCTGATACTGTTAGCTTTGACTGTTGAATACACACATGATGGTTGGGGAGCTCTAGCACTTTAATGCTAGTAGCATTTGCTTTATCAGAGCTGTGGAATGCAGATGATGTGAAAGTAGCAAACACTTCCTTCTATGTTACTTAATTTGCACTTACATCCATCTACTTTGTGTACATTTGAGTAAATTCCTCTGTCTTTCTGCTGTCTGTAAATGGTGTCTATCACTAGCAGCACTATATCACTAAGTAAAATTCAGAGTATGTGTGAATGTACTTAGGGAATAAAGTTGATGTTGAATTTTAGGTGTAGGCCTAACTACATTCTTCCCTTTCTGGATATGTCAGTTCCATGTTTCCGTTGGTAAGCTACATTAGGCAGGGATGATATTTTTTACTAAACTATTTCATTATAGGGATCATGTCAGAAGCGGATTCAAATGATTAAATAAGGAGGTTCAGTCTGAAACTCTCACATATCCTTATTTCCTTTCCTCTTGACGCCAATTATTTCCTAAACCAAAAAGGATCGCCATTATTCTTTCATTACATGTAGGTTATAAAACAAGTCAAAAATGGTGCCGGAGATAGACATATCAATGTATCCATTTCTTTCTTTTACTCTGAGTGAAAACAAGTCATCCCTGCTCTGTTATCTGGAATGAAAGTCCAAATTGCAGTTATGCAACCCATATTTAATGTTTAATTATCATTTAAAGACAGACATTGATGTCAAACAACTGACTTGTTTTCTTGCTTCTGGGATATTCAACTGCCATGAAATTCAAAAGTTTCTCAGAATTTTTACAAAAATAAATCATTCCACCATCAGTAATTTCCTATGCCTATATGAATTCAGCAAGGCTCCAGGGCTGTTAAATTCCGGTCCTGGAGGGGAGAAACACTTCTGTTGTTTTTCTTCTACCTGGTAGTTAATTGAACTCACCTGCTGTCCCTGGTCTGATTTAGTCCCTTATTAGGAGAGGATCAAAACCAGAAGTCATGTTTCCACAGGACCGACATTGAACAGCTCTGCTGGACAAACTCAATATGACAACATATGAATTAATCAACAACCATAATATTAGTCTTCACATAAGCAAAGACTGCCACAGCCAATATTTGTCACTGATCTGATTGTGAATTCATATCCTATACTGCAGTATGTAGCCTAGTGTGAACTTCTCTTGCAAATGATTATTCTTTTTTAAAATTACCACAGGAAGAATATGTAATCTGAGTCGAGCATCAAACATTTCCTTTACCTGCTTATAATACCATCTAAACTGATTCTGCAGTATCTCTGCGTCTCCCTTGGCCTTATAACATGTCAAAGGAAATCAGTTCTATTCTCCTTGATGCCCTTTCATCCATTTATATTCTGATGAAACATGTTGCTACATCTTCAAAAGGTGCAGGCTCTTTTCTTTCAGTGACAACTAACACTATCAAAGTTCTGAGAACTACAATATGCTATAGAAGGAAACTGATCATCACTACTGTCTGACCTTTAGATTGCCAGACCTACAGTATTGGCCACAAGCCAATCATTATCTGTCATTTGTTACTTTACATTACTCCCTCTTGAATGCTGTAGGTACAAGTAGGTACCAAGCAGCACACGACAAATGGCATTATGTCCAGCAAAAATGTACTGGCAATAGGATATTCAATTCAATGTAACACTATGAAAAACAACAATGTAACTCAGCATTACGGAATCTTTCAGTTGTTGGCAGGGTTCTTATCAAGCCCAAAGCAATCAAAACCAAAATCAACAGATGTCAAAAAGTATCTAAATAAACAAAGCTTCCGTTTCACTTTTAGGCCTACATGAAATACCGGGTGGTCCAGACTCAGATGTTCATATCTACTGTTCCTATTGCGTTCTAATTAAGATAATAAGCAGATCAGCAAATGTAACATTTTGGAGAGATAAACTGATTACGGAGACAGGACGCCGTATCACGTTCTCCTAATGCAGATTAAGACTCTGCGTACAGCCGCAAATGAGGAGGGATAATGCATTCATTAACGAAGGTCATTCAATTAACATCCCAGGTCGATGTACGCCAATGATTGACACCGTGCTCCATTTTATTATGGGAAAACAATAAAGAAGTGTTGTACAGCCGGTCAGCTTTGCTTTACTCCTCTCCACGATATTAAGTTAAGGTGCCATTCAATCATAAACAATACCTGCATTTCTGGGGATGAAAACAAATATAATTTTACACTGCAAGAGTGCAAATTTGGATCCCTATACCAAACAATTTTACTCAGAACCATGGCCCAGTGTTTACAGTTTGAAAAGAAACAACTAACAAAAAATCCATTCCAAAAGCTTTCTGGCTGCACAGGAAGACTGGGGGGATATTGTATTGGTCTTGTCACGGAAAGTAAACCCAGTTACCGGTTATAACATATGTCTAATGCCCTACGTCTAATTCAGCCATGCTTTGTAGCCATGGAGACGCTCTACAATCCATGCAGCCTGTGATGTGACCAGAGGAGAGGAGCAAGCGAAGAGGCGATACGAGTAGAAAGCGCGCACACACACACACACACAGCCTGTTTGTCACTCTCCCTCTAATTACTGCTTACACAAAGGGAATTTGATCAGCACAGTATTTGGCTGATCATCTGTGCTCAGTGGTTTAGCAGGTGTGACTAGAGTTTTAATGAAGACAGTGTATACGAGTGGCTATTTGGCTATATAGAGGAGCAAATATACAGATGCCGTATCTTAATTTGAGCCAGTTTCTCACAGTAGGAAAATAATTCTGCAGCAACAGGAAATGTGAATTGTTATGTGGATTATGTTTGATGGAAAGTCTTTGTAGGGGTTGATACATTTTTCATTTGGGCAAATCAAGTCTGAAGTCGAAATTACACTTTTGAAGCCTTTTTAAATCTGATCAAATTAAGATACGGCATCTGTACATACACAATACACATATACCTATGGCCTCCATCTCCCCTGGTTCACTCTATAGCTCTGGTTCTCTTTCTTCTTCAGTTGGATCTCCATTAGCTGATGCCTTAGAGGCTGCTCGTCTTCCTGGAGTCAGACTGCATATTCTGTCTCACATCCCACCGCCCCATTTATTTATCATTTTTACTACTATGGCATATATATTAACCTTTAAGCCATGTTGGGGAGTGAAAGTCACAAGGGAAACTATCTGTTTACTTTCTAATGGAAATAAGGAGAGTGCCGAGACACACTGGCAGATATTTTCCCACCCACATAGAGTGCAGAAACAAGTATGAGCTCTCAAAGGGAGAGGAGATGGCATATGGACATGACAAGATGGCTGCACTTAGGCTATAGCTTTCTTGTAAGAGCATTATTCACCCACCCACCCAGTCAGAGAGGCCAGAGTGTGTCGTACAGAGGCACACACACAACCACCAACCAACCAACCCACACACACACACATAACCACCAACCAAACACCACCCAAACACACACAAAACCACCAACCAACCCACCCACACACACCAACACACACCTGCCACCCACTTTTTACAAAAGTGAAACTCTTGTAAAAGTCTTGTTCTGGAAACAGACAAAGTGCCAGAGCCACAAGGACAAAACAAGATGGCAGCTCTGCAGGTGAGGAGGCAGAGAGAGAGAGGCAGGATGATTCAGGCATTTCTGAAGTCAAGTGTGAAATGGGCTTTAAATCATGTCTCCCTAAGCGGAGAGAGACTTTGTTGACTTCGCCAGCCCCTCTGACTCTCATGAAAGGGAATCTTATCAGTTTAGCTCAAACCAAACTCCTACAAATTAATAAAGCAATTACCGCGGTAACTGTGCCTTCTGCCTTTTTAAATACGGGCTAATCACTGGTCCTCTCAAAGAGACGTATGTAAATCAGTGTTTAGGAGGCACTAATTCGGACCAGGGGGAGAATTTTTTTTTTTTGAAAACAGCAGCTATGTCCTAAAAAGCACCCTATTCTCAACAAGTGCACTACTTTTCATCAGGGACCATAGGGCCCTGGTCAAAACTAGTGCATCCAATAGGGAATATGGTGCCATCTGGGTCCCAATCCCCATCTCAAACGGCCTTCCTGCGGACCCAACTTGTGTTCCAATAACATGAAAACAAAACACCCCCACAGACTGCTAATTATCATTAGCTTGTTGGTCACGTTGATAATGTTTCACAGCTACAAAATAGAGCAGAGTACAAACAAACTAATGGTAGCCTAAATACCTAACAACTGTTGCAATAATCTGTGTTGTTGTCGATGCCTCCAGGTTGAGTTAAACCTGTTCTTTGTGGCTAGTACAGTAACAACAGTAGGAAAATAACAAGATTAAAGTAGGATACAGAGAATATAATATAAAACAAATAAATTGGCAAATAATGCTAAAGCCGAAATACAACAGATTTTGCTGTTACTTTGCATTGAATGAGTATTAAAATACCATTAGTAGCCATAACACAAAACAGTGAAATATACAGGCCTTCCTTTACTGTATGGTATAGCGTCGACCTTCACATACTGTATGTAGTACATGTAATGCAGTAGTATAGCTTATATGTAGTGCAGGACTCAAGGGATAGAACGACCTCGGAAAGCACAGTTTCCCTTTTAGGACTCTACCCCTTATCCCTCTGAGCATGTCCATCTCAGACAGAGGTTATACACACAGCAGAGGTTAGACAAGAGTGGATGTCCTGAGAGAACAGCCTGGGGGCACATAGCAGGCTTAATTAAACATTTTATTGGTCAAATACACATATTTAGCAGATGTTATTGTGGTTGTTGCAAAATGCTTGTGTTCCTAGCTCCAACAACGCAGTAGTATCTAACATGCCATAGAATTTTTTGCACCCTGCAAGCTGTGCTGCTGTACGCCGCAACTTTTAAAGGAAGCACCACTGTGGAATAATAGTGAAGACATCAAAACTATGAAATAACACATATGGAATTATGTAGTAACCAAAAGTGTTAAACAAATCAAAATAATTTTATATTAGAGGTTCTTCAAAGTAGCCACCCTTTGCCTTGATGACAGCTTTGCACACTCTTGGCATTCTCTCAACCATCTTCACTTGGAATGTGCTGAGCACTTGTTGGCTGCTTTTCCTTTACTCTGCGGTCCAACTCATCCCAAACCATTTCAATTGGGTTGAGGTCTAATGTCCATTGCTTGTGTTTCTTGGCCCCATGCAAGTCTCTTCTTCTTATTGGCATCCTTTAGTAGTAGTTTCTTTGCAGCAATTCAACCATGAGGGCCGATTCACGCAGTCTCCTCTGAAAAGTTGATGTTGAGATGTGTTACTTGAACTTTGTGAATTATTTATTTGGGCTGCAATCTGAGGTGCAGTTAATTGCCCATTTCTGAGGCCGGTAACTCAAATAAACGTATCCTCTGCAGCAGAGGTAACTCTGAGTCTTCCTTTCCTGTGGCGGACCTCATGAAAGACAGTTTCATCATAGCGCTTGATGGTTTTTGCGACTTCACTTGAAGAAATTTTCAAAGTTCTGTATTGACAGGCCTTCATGTCTTAAAATAATGATGGACTGTCGTTTCTCTTTGCTTATTTGAGCTGTTCTTGCCATAATGTGGACTTGGTCTTCTGTATACTTACCCTACTTTGTCACAACACAACTGATTGGCTCAAAAGCATTTAAGAAGGAACGACATTACACAAATGAACTTTTAACAAGGCACACCTGGTAATTGAAATGCATTCCAGGTGATTACCTCATAAAGCTGATTGAGAGAATGCCAAGAATGTGCAAAGCTGCCATAAAGTCAAAGGAAGGCTACTTTGAAGAATCTCAAATATATTTTGATTTGTTTAACACTTTTTTGGTTACTACATGTTTCCATATGTGTTATTTCATAATTTATGTCTTCACTATTATTCTACAATGCAGGAAATAGTAAAAATAGAGAAAAACCCTTGAAAGAGTGTCCAAACTTCATACTGTATAAATATTAGGATGAGATATTACTGTGCACTGACTGAGGAGTACTGGGTCATCATGATATTTATGACGAGCTGCCAAGTCGTGTACTACATCACCAGTAGACAGACAGCGATGATTCTCCTTCCTGTATATTTCATACATAAGGAGACAGTGTTCCAACTTTCATTCTTTGTCCTCTGTGTTTCATTATTTTCACCTCAGTTCAGTTTGGATGGTGGAGACCGCCACAAAATACAATTCAGCTCTGTGATGTGTAAGCTCTTACAGTGCCTTCAAAAAGTATTCAGACCCCTTGACTTTTTCCACATTTTGTTACGTTACAGCTTTATTCTTAAATTGATTAAATTGTTTTCCCCCTCATCAATCTACACACAATGACAAAGCAAAAACAGTTTTTTTGTTGTTAATTTATATGTACAAAATATTACATTTACACAAGTATTCAGACCCTTACTCAGTACTTTGTTGAAGCACCTATTGCAGGGATTATAGCATAGAGTCTTCTTGGGTATGACGCTACAAGCTTGGCACACCTGTATTTGGGGAGTTTCTCCCATTCTTCTCTGCAGATCCTCTCAAGCTCTGTCAGATTGGATGGGGAGTGTTGCCGCACAGCTATTTTCAGGTCTTTTCAAGTCCGGGCTCTGGCTGGGCCACTCAAGGGCATTCAGAGACTTTTCCCAAAGCCACTCCTGCGTCGCCTTGGCTGTGTGCCTAGGGTCGTTGTCTTGTTTGAAGGTGAACCTTTGCCCTAGTCTGAGGTCATGAGCGCTCTGGAACAGGTTTTCATCAAGGAGCTCTTTACTTTGCTCTGTTCATCTTTGCCACAATCCTGACTAGTCGCCCAGTTCCTGCTGCTGAAAAACATCCCCACAGAATGATGCTGCCACAACCATGCTTGGGTCCCTCCAGACGTGACGCTTGGCGTTCAGGCCAAAGAATTCAATCTTGGTTTCATCAGATCAGAGAATCTTGTTTCTCATGGTCTGAGAGTATTTAGGTGGCTTTTGGCAAACTCCAAGCAGGCTGTTATGTGCCTTTTACTGAGGAATTGCTTCTGTCTGTCCACTCTCCCATAAAAGGCCTGATTGGTGGAGTGATGCAAAGATGGTTGTCCTTCTGGAAGGTTCTCCTATCTCCACAGTGGAACTCCAGAGCTCTGTCAGAGTGAACATCAGGTTCTTGGTCACCTCCCTGACCAAGGCCCTTCTCCCCTAATTGCTCAGTTTGGCTGGGTAGCCACCTTGCGGAAGAGTCTTAGACCTTTCAAACATCTTCCATTTAAGAATGATGGAGGCCACTGTGTTCTTGGGGACCTTCAATGCTGCAGACATGTTTTGGTACTCTTCCACAGATCTGTGCCTCGACACAATCCTGTCTCGGAGCTCTATGGAAAATTCCTTCATCCTCGTGGCTTGGTTTTTGCTCTGACAATCAATCAAATGTATTTATATATCCGTTCTTACATCAGCTGATGTCACAAAGTGCTGTACAGTAACCCAGCCTAAAACCCCAAACAGCAAGCAATGCAGGTGAAGAAGCAGAGTGGCTTGGAAAAACTCACTAGAAAGAAAGGCCAGAACCTAGAAAGAAACCTAGAGAGGAACCAGGCTATGAGGGGTGGCCAGTCCTTTTCTGTCCGTGCTGGGTGGAGATTATAACAGAACATGGCCAAGATGTTTGAATGTTCATAGATGACCAGCAGGGTCAAAAAATAATAATCACAGTGGTTGTAGAGGGTGCAACAGGTCAGCACCTCAGGAGTCAGATGGCTTTTCATAGCCAATCATTAAGAGTATTTCCACCACTTCTGTGGTCTCTAGAGAGTTGAAAACAGCAGGTCTGGAACAGGTCAGGGTTCCATAGCCGCAGGCAGAACAGTCAAAACTGGAGCAGCAGCATGACCAGGTGGACTGGGGACAGCAAGGAGTCATCAGGTCAGGTAGTCCTGAGGCATGGTCTGAGAGCGAGAGCGAAAAAATACTTAAATTCACACTGGACACCGGATAAGACAGGATATGCACTGTCAACTGTGGGACCTTCTTCAGATAGGTGTATGCCTTTCCAAATCATGTCCAATCAGTTTAATTTACCACAGGTGGTAGTTGTAGAAACAGCTCAAGGATGATCAATAGAAACAGGATGCACCTGAGCTCAATTTCGAGTCTCATAGCAAAGGGCCTGAATACTTATGTAAATAAGGGATTTATTTTTATTTTTATACATTTGCAAACATTTCTAAAAAACCTGTTTTCGCTTTGTCATTATGGGTTATTGTGTGTAGATTGCTGAGGAATTTGTTGTATTTAATCAATTTCAGAACAAGGTTGTAATGTAACAAAATGTGGAAAAAGTCAAGGGGTCTCAATACTTTCTGAAAGCACTGTATGATACAGTATAGTGTATATATAGCTACTATCTGAAGCACTGATGTGTATGACCCCCTTTCATCTGACACACACACACACAATATATATATATATATTTGTTATCTTGTACTCAGGGTGAATATGGATATGATACCTGCAGTGGTAAATCATCTATCTTTCTACAGTGGGATTCCCAGGGCCATGTTTCAGACAGGTATTCCTGTTGTGTGGAGAAGTGGAAAAGGCTACAGGCATGGAGGGGTTGTACTATCCTACTATCTCCCCTCAACCCTTCTCCTGCTCTCTGATATGACATCCTGTGGTGTTTTGAGTGGGGGACTACCTGTAGATGTGCATCTTGACAACACTGTGCATAGAATTGTGTCAGGTTTTCTTGTTTCAAGTCCTCCTGAGGCTTTTGATCTATTTTACTCAAATTCTTTCAGCTTGCTGAAAAGGGCTTTGACATCTGTGTCTAGAGTATGCAAGGTGTCAGAGATGCTGTATCCATTGCAGACACACACATTTATTTACAAAACTAACACACACACAAAATGCACAACACATCAATATGGATGTATTGTGCATTTTGTGTGTGTGTGTTAGTTTGTAAATAAGTGTGTGTCTGCAATGGATACAGCATCTCTGACACTTCACATACTCTAGACACACACACACACACACCACCCTTGCCTGCTATCACCCCATGGCATCAGACATTGGCAGGTCATTATCAGAGTCTTATCTAACCCACCATTAGACACGGTTCTGTCGTGCCACAGATTGTCCTTGTCCCATGATGGCCTATTACATGGAAATCTAGCCTTATAATGGGGCCACAAGATCAGAAGATTGTGTGTGTGTGTGTGTGTGTGTGTGTGTGTGTGTGTGTGTGTGTGTGTGTGTGTGTGTGTGTGTGTGTGTGTGTGTGTGTGTGTGTGTGTGTGTGTGTGTGTGTGTGTGTGTGTGTGTGTGTGTGTGTGTGTGTGTGTGTGTGTGTGTGTGTGTGTGTGTGTGGCAATCAAAATATTGCCATGCAGAAGACTCGTTTGCCTGTTGCCTGAGAGATACCCACCACAACACACTAAAATATGTCAAATTAGATTGCTAGCTGAGAAAATACACCACTCGTCCATGAAGAATAATTTCCTGCTAACCCGCATACTACAATCCTGCCACACAGGTATAGGTGAGTGATATATTTTGGCATATAAATTCCTGCTCCTGTATGTGTTGTCCTTGATTACATCATCCCTGTTATATAGAATACAATCACACTGGTAGGTGGTGGTTGTGAAGAGACAACCCTGAGCGTGTGTGTGTGTGGCGCAGCTGCAGACCCTGATTGATAAAGACGTGTAAACATCAGATCGAGATAGGGATTCGCAATTGCAATTTTCACCTCCACGCCTTCGCCACGAGGGGCCCATTTTCAATCAAATCCTTCAATCTGCCATTTTCACTGCTAGGCGTTAGCCGCTGATGATGCTAAACTACAGCAGTGGTGATCAGACCACTACAGGGGCGGCTGTAACCTTTTCTCAATTGAAGCAGTTGTGCCATGCTGGAATAATTGCCACGCTTTCAAAGCTGCAATGGTGGAATCAGAGGAGCCACACAATAACAATTTCCTAGCTAGCAATGTCATTGGGTTCCTCGGCGACAGCTTGTAGACTATGTATTGGTGGGAAGGGGGAAACATGAAACGCCATAATAGCGTATAGTCCAGGGCTCTCCAAACCTGTTCCTGGAGGGCTATCCACCTGTAGGTTTTTGCTCCAACCCCAGTTGTAACTAACGTGATTCTGTTTATCAACCAGCTAAATCATTAGAATTAGGTGCGCTAGATTAGGGTTGGAGTGAAAACCTACAGGACAAGTAGCTATCCAGGAACAGGTTTGGAGAGCCCTGCTATAGTCCATGTATCATAGTACAATAACTACATGTTATTTAAGCAATTAGGCATGAGAACCAATGGATTATTACTAATAACACACGGCTAAGGACTGTTCTTGGGCACGACGCAAAAGGCTCTGACTCTGGTTTTGATAACTGTTAATTGCCTTATCAACATTGAATTCTTCACTGAATTAGTCATATCCCCTCATTACATTAAACTATAGCAGACTGAGTGAAGTTCCCATGTTCCAGACAAGTACACACCACATGGACCACTCCCATTAACAGCTCAATTATAATGCTGGCAGCTGTTCATGTATGTGTTTTCACAGTAGGTGACAAATGAAAAATGACAACAGTAAATGTATCCTTAATGAGCAGCCATATGCAGAAGATGATGAAGTCACTGCATGGTTACCTTCCTGAACCAAAGACCAGCTCATTGGCTTTATTTTTCAGCTGATATGAACATTTACTAACCGTTTAGGTGGTTACAGGAGCTAGCGATGTAATATATTAGTAAGAAGCCATCCTGTAGTAATAAAGAATAGTCTCAATACAACAATAACTACACATTGTATTAACAACCAATTCATATACTGTCATGCATAGGTGTAATAGGTGGCAGGGAAGTCAGGCGCAGGAGAGTCGAATGGAGTGTAAATAGTCTTTTAATAAAGTTCCAAGAGTATGCTCCATAACAATAAATGTACAAACAAACAAAACATGGGTACGAGGACCCGACGCGCCACCTATACAAACAATCACACTACACTGACAACAAATCAATCTCTGACAAAGACATGAGGGGAAACAGAGGGTTAAATACACAACAGGTAATGAATGGGATAGAAAACAGGTGTGTGGGAAGACTAGACAAAACCAATGGAAAATTAAAAAGGGATCAATGATGGCTAGAAGACCGGTGACGTCGAACGCCGAGCACCGCCCGAACAAGGAGAGGCAACGACTTCGTCAGAAGTCGTGACAGTACCCCCCCCCCCGGTCGACACCGGCCTCGGGGACGACCCGGAGGGCGAGGTGCAGGGCGATCCGGATGGAGACGTTGGAATTCTGATAACATGGAAGGATCTAACACGTCCTCCACCGGAACCCAGCATCTCTCCTCCGGCCCGTACCCCTCCCAGTCCATGAGGTACTGAAGGCCCCTCGCCTGACGTCTCGAATCCAAAATGGATCGAACAGAGTATGCCGGAACCCCCCTCGATATCTAGAGGAGGCGGAGGAACATCACGCACTTCAGCCTCCTGGAGCGGGCGAGCCACCATCGGCCTGAGGAGAGACGCATGGAACGAGGGATTAATACGGTATGAGTGGGTAGTTGTAACCTATAACATACCTCGTTCACTCTCCTCAGGACTTTAAACGGACCCACAAACCACGGACCCAGCTTCCGGCAGAGCAGGCAAAGGGGCAGGTTTCGGGTCGAGAGCCAGACCCTGTCCCCTGGTGCGAACACTGGGGCCTCACTGCGGCGACGGTCTGCGCCAATTTTCTGGCGCCTTATGGCACGCTGAAGGTGGACGTGGGCTGCCTCCCAGGTTTCCTCAGCGTGCCAAAACCAATTGTCCACCGCAGGGGCCTCGGTCTGGCTCTGATGCCAAGGAGCCAGAACCGGCTGATACTCCCTTTCAATGTGTATTAGGGTAAGGTTAGTGGAGGAGTGACGTAGCGAGTTCTGAGCCATCTCTGCCCAGGGCACGAACTTCGCCCACTCCCCCGGCCGATCCTGGCAATAAGACCGCAGAAACCTACCCACATCCTGGTTAACTCTCTCCACCTGCCCATTACTCTCTGGGTGAAAACCTGAGGTAAGACTAACCGAGATCCCCAGACGCTCCATGAACGCCTTCCAGACCCTTGATGTGAACTGGGGGACCCCGATCTGACACTATATCCTCAGGCACCCCATAGTGCCGGAAAACGTGTGTAAACAGGGCCTCTGCAGTTTGTAAGGCCGTAGGGAGACCGGGCAAAGGGAGGAGACGACAGGACTTTGAAAACCGATCCACAACGACCAGGATCGTGGTGTAACCCTGTGAAGGTGGAAGATCAGTCAAAAAATCCACCGACAGGTGCGACCATGGCCGTTGAGGAACGGGTAGAGGTTGTAGCTTACCTCTGGGCAGGTGTCTAGGAGCCTTGCACTGGGCGCACACCGAACAGGAAGAAACATAAATCCTCACATCCTTAGCTAAAGTGGGCCACCAGTACCTTCCTTCAAGACAGCGCATCGTCCGACCTATCCCAGGATGACCAGAGGAGGGTGACGTGTGAGCCCAATATATCAATCGGTCGCAGACAACAGACAGAACGTACAGACGACCAGCTGGACACTCAGGGGGAGAAGGCTCTGCACGTGACGCCCGCTCAATGTCCGCGTCCAGCTCCTACACTACCGGCGCCACCAGACACGAAGCTGGGAGTATGGGAGTGGGATCCATGGACCGCTCCTCTGTGTCATACAGCCGAGACAATGAGTCTGCCTTAACGTTCTGGGAGCCTGGTCTGTTAGAAAGAGTAAACACAAAACGAGTGAAAAACATGGCCCACCTTGCCTGGCGAGGATTCAATCTCTTCGCCTGCCGGATGTACTCCAGATTGCGGTGGTCAGTCCAGATGAGAAAAGGGTGTTTAGCCCCCTCAAGCCAATGCCTCCACACCTTCAAGGCTTCTACGACAGCTAACAGCTCTCGGTTCCCCACATCATAGTTTCGCTCCGCTGGGCTGAGCTTCTTCAAAAAGAAAGCACAGGGGCGAAGCTTCAGTGGCGTACCCTAACGCTGAGAGAGCACTGCTCCTATCCCAGCTTCGAATGCGTCCACCTCCACTATGAATGGTAAAGAGGGATCCGGATGAGCCAGCACAGGCACCGAGGTAAACAGAGTCTTCAGGTGCTCAAAAGCCCTGTTCGCCTCAGCCGACCACTGCAAGCGCACCGGGCCCCCCTTTAGCAGTGAGGTAATGGGAGCCGGTAGTAATTGGAAAACCCCCAAAAACGCTGCAACTCCTTTACCGTGGTTGGAGTCGGCCAATTACGCACGGCGGTCGCTCTCCATCTCCACTCCTGAAGTGGAAATCTGATGCCCTAGGAAGGAGATGGATTGTTGGAAAAACAAGCATTTCTCAGCCTTGACATATAGATCATGCTCCAACAGGCGACCAAGCACCCTGCGCACCAGGGACACCTGCTCGGCGTGTGTAGCAGAGTATATCAGAATATCATCGATATACACCACTACACCCTGCCCGTGCAGGTCCCTGAAGATCTCATCTACAAATGATTGGAAAACTGATGGAGCATTCATCAACCCATATGGCATGACCAGGTACTCATAATGACCTGAGGTAGTGCTAAATGCCGTCTTCCACTCATCACCCTTCCTAATACGCACCAGATTGTACGCACTCCTGAGATCCAATTTTGTGAAAAAACGTGCCCCGCGCATTAACTCAATAACCGTATTGATCAGAGGTAGCGGGTAGCTATATTTCACTGTGATTTCATTAAGACCTCGATAATCAATGCACGGGCGTAAACCGCCATCCTTTTTCTTCACAAAAAAGAAACTCGAGGAGACGGGTGAAATGGATGGCTGAATGAACCCCTGATGCAGGGATTCAGAGACATATGTCTCCATAGCCTCCGTCTCCGCTTGCGACAGGGGATACACGTGACTCTTGGGATATGCAGCGTCTACCAGGAGATCTATCGCACAATCCCCCCGTCGATGGGGTGGTAATTGAGTCGCCTTCTTTTTACAGAAGGCGAGAGCCAAATCGGCATATTCGGGGGGAATGCGCATGGTGGAGACCTGGTCTGGACTTTCCACCGTAGTAGCACCAACGGAAACCCCTAAACACCTACCTGAGCATTCTCGCGACCACCCCGTGAGGGCCCTCTGTGGCCAAGAAACAGTGGGGTTATGACAAACTAACCAGGGTAGGCCTAGCACCACAGAATACGCAGGAGAATCAATAAGGAAAAGACTAATCCTCTCCTTGTGACCCTCCTGCGTTATCATACACAAATGTGCGGTAACCTCCCTGATAAACCCTGACCCTAATGGTCGACTATCTAAGGCATGAATAGGGATAGGCATATCCACAGGAACAATAGGGATCCCTAAACTATGAGCTAGACTTTTATTAATGAAATTCCCAGCCGCACCTGAATCTACTAGTGCCTTATACTGGGAATGCAGTGAAAAATCAGGAAAAGAGACAGAGACAAACATTAGTGCAGTAAAGGGCTCTGGATGAGAATGGTGCCTACTCACCTGGGGTGACGCCAGAATGCCCTGCATGCCCTCTCTATTCCCAGAGGAACCAACCCGGCACCGACCAGCAGTGTGCCCTCTGCGACCGGTCTCCCTGCGCACCATCCCTCCCAATTCCATAGGTTCGGGAGAGATGGTGCGGGAGGATGGAACAACCAGACCCCGATCTAGACGTCCACGAGTAGCCAGCATGTTGTCCAGCTTGATGGACATGTCCACCAGCTGGTCGAAGGTGAGGGTGGTGTCTCTACAGGCCAGCTCCCGACGGACGTCCTCGCGTAGACTACAACGGTAATGGTCGATCAGGGCCCTGTCGCTCCATCCAGCGCCGGCAGCCAAGGTCCTAAACTCCAAAGCAAAATCCTGTGCACTCCTCGTCTCCTGCCTCAGATGATAGAGGAGCTCACCCGCTGCTTTGCCTTCAGGTGGGTGATCGAATACTATCCGGAATTGGCGGGTGAACTCCTCAAAAATGGTCCAATGCAGCATCCTCCCTTCTACACACAGCGCTGGCCCATTCCAGGGCTTTCCCGGTGAGGCATGAGACGAGGGCGTAACTCTTCTCACGGTCAGATGGTACTGGGGAGGCCGTGGCTAGATATAAGTTTAGCTTGAGGAGGAAACCCTGGCAGCCGGCAGTATCTCCGTTGTATCCCGTGGGTAGGGATAAATGGATCCTCGATTCCATAGAGGAAAAAACGTTCACGGGAGATTCCGGTTGTGGTGGTGGTGGCGCTGGAGAAACTCCCTGTCTCTCCCAGCGAACCATTTTCTGGACAATGTGCTCCATGACGTAGCTGATACAGTCAAGCTCCCTCGCTTGTTCCTGAACGCGTTCCTCCAGGTCCATGGGTATAGTGTCTTCTCCTGCTGACTTCATATATATTGGTCAGAGATTCTGTCATGCATAGGTGTAATAGGTGGCAGGGAAGTCAGGTGCAGGAGAGTCGAATGGAGTGTAAATATGGAGTCTTTTAATAAAGTTCCAAGTTCCAACAGGTGTGTGGGAAGACAAGACAAAACCAATGGAAAATGAAAAAGGGATCAATGATGGCTAGAAGACCGGTGACGTCGAACGCCGAGCACCGCCCGAACAAGGAGAGACAACGACTTCGGCAGAAGTCGTGACATATACAGCCATTTCTCTTGACTAAAGGGATTTCATTTGCCACATGGGAACTTGTCGACAGAATAACGTTAGAGATATCGTAAAGGCGTTAGCTACTGAAAGTCTTACCACTGTTGAGAAATGGTTGTGAAGACAGGTGCCAATTTCCTAAGGTGATCATTTGGCTCAATGGGTTTTGATAAGTGCTAATTGGGAGTTTAGTAAGATTACATGGCATTGGCAGAATTAGTAATATCACCTCATTACATCACATACAGGGGTACAAATCAGTGTGCAGGGGTACAGGCTAGTTGAGGTAATCTGTACATGTAGGTGGGGGCGAAGTGACTATGCATAGGTAACAAACAAACAGCGAATAGCAGCAGTATACAAGAGGGGAGGGGGTCAATGTAAATTGTCCACTGGCAATATTTATGAATTGTTCAGCAGAAGTTGTTGAGTTTCCTTTTGGTCCTAGACTTGGCACACCAGCAGAAAAAACAGGCTACAATTTGGGTGACTGGAGTCTCTGACAATTTTATGGGCTTTCCTCTGACACTGCCTATTATATAGGTCCTGGATGGCAGGAAGCTCGGCCCTGTGACGTACTGGCAGTTCGCACTACCCTCTGTAGCACCTTGCGGTCAGATGTCGAGCAGTTGCCTGTCACGCCTTGGTCTTAGTATTTTGTGTTTTCTTTATTATTTGTTCAGGCCAGGGTGTGACATGGGTTTATTGTGTTGTCATATTGGGTTTTTTGTAGGCATTGGGATTGTGGTTGATTAGGGGTGTGTCTAGTATAGGCTTGGGTGAGGACTATTAGGCCATGGTCGGCGGCGAGGGTGGATTATACCAGGACGCGAAGGGGAGGAACTATGACATTAATGGAGTGGGGTCCACGTCCCGAGCCGGAGCTGCCACCATGGACAGACGCCCACCCGGAACCTCCCTATGGTTTTGAGGTGCGTCCGGGAGTCCGCACCTTGGGGGGGGGGGGGGGGGGTTCTGTCACGCCTTGGTCTTAGTATTTTGTGTTTTCTTTATTATTTGTTCAGGCCAGGGTGTGACATGGGGTTATTGTATTGTCGTATTGGGGTTTTTGTAGGCATTGGGATTGTGGTTGATTAGGGGGGTGTCTAGTATAGGCTTGGCTGCCTGAGGCGGATCTCAATCAGAGTCAGGTGATTCTTGTTGTCTTTGATTGGGAACCATATTTAGGTAGCCTGGGTTTCACTGTGTATTTCGTGGGTGATTGTTCCCGTCTCTGTGTAGTGTTCACCAGATAGGCTGTATTAGGTTTTCTCGTTCCGTTTGTTGTTTTGTATATTTGTAGTTATTTCATGTATCGCTTTTTTTCAATAAAGACATAACCACCACGCTGCATTTCGGTCCGACTCTCTTTCGACAAACGAACGCCGTTACATTGCCATACCAGGCGGTGATGAAACCGGTCAGAATGCTCTTGATGGTGCAGCTGTAGAACCTTTTGAGGATCTGGGGACCCATGCCAAATCTTTTCAGTCTCCTGAGGGGGAAAAGGTTTTGTCGTGCCCTCTTCATGACTGTCTTGGTATGTTTGGATCATGATAGTTTGTTGGTGATATGGACACCAAAAAACTTGAAACTCTCGACCCTCTCCACTACAACCCCATTGATGTTAATGGGGGCTTGTTCGGACCGCCTTTTCCTGTAGTCCACAATCAGCTCCTTTGTCTTGCTCACATTGAGGCAGAGGTTGTTGTCCTGGCACCACACTGCCAGTTCTCGGACCTCATCCCTATAGGCCATCTCATTGTTGTCGGTGATCAGGCCTACCGCTGTTGTGTCGTCAGCTCGCGTCTGGGTTTCCCTTTGTAGTCCGTAATAATTTTGAAGCCCTGTCAAATCCGACGAGCATCAGAGGCGGTGTAGTAGGATTCAATCGTAATCCTGTATTGACGCTTTGCTTGTTGGATGGTTCGTCTGAGGACATAGCAGGATTTCCGGATTAGTCTCCCGCTCCTTGAAAGCGGCAGCTCTAGCCTTTAGCTCGATACAGATTTAGCCTGTAATTCATGGCTTCTGGTTGAGATATGTACGTACAGTCACTGTGGGGACGACATCATCGAAGCACTTATTAATGAAGCCGATGTGGTGTATTCCTCAATGCCATTGGATGAATCCCGGAAAATATTCCAGTCTGTGCTAACAAAACAGTCCTGTTGTGTTGCATCCATGTCATCTGACCATATTCCATATTGAGTGAATCACTGGTACTTCCTGCTTTAGTTTTTGCTTGTAAGCAGGAATCAGGTGGATAGAATTGTGGTCAGATTTGCCAAATGGAGGGCGGGGGAGAGCTTTGTATGCATCTCTGTGTGTGGAGTAAAGATGGTCTAAGATTTTTTTTCCTGGTTGCACATGTGACATGCTGGTAAAAATGTTCGGCCACTAGGAGTGCCGCTTCGGAGTGAGCATTTTCTTCTTTGCTTATGGCCTTTGAGTTGGTTGAGAGCAGTCAGTGCCGGCTTTGCTTTGTGGTGGTAAATAGATGGCTACGAATACAGATGAGAACTCTTGGTAGATAGTGTGGATGACAGCTTATCATACGGTACTCTACCTCAGGCGAGCAATACCTCGAGACTTCTTTAATATTAGACATCGCACACAACCCCACCCCTCGTCTTACCAGAGGTAGCGTCTCTGTTCTCCCGGGGCATGGACAATCCCACCAGCTCTATAATGTGTATTTCTTCGTTCAGCCACGTCTCGGTGAAACATAAGAAATCTAATTACAGCCTATCTGGTGAAACTACACAGAGACAGGAACAATCACCCACGAAATACACAGCGAAACCCCGGCTACCTAAATACGTTTCCCAATCATAGACAACGAGAATCACCTGACTCTGATTGAGAACCGCCTCAGGCAGCCAAGCCTATACAACACCCCTACTCAACCGCAATACCAATAATACAAAACCCCAATACGACATACAACAACATAAACCCATGTCACACCCTGGCCTGACCAAATAATATAACGAAAACACAAAATACAATGACCAAGGCGTGACAGTCAGGGCATGAGTTGGGGTGGGCAGTCTATGTGAGTTTTTCTATATTTTCTATTTCTGTGTTTGGCCTGATATGGTTCTCAATCAGAGGCAGCTGTCTATCGTTGTCCTTGATTGAGAACCATATTTAGGTAGCCTGTTTTCCTTTGTGTTTTGTGGATGGTTAATTTCAGTCTTTGTGTGTCTGCACCAGATAGGACTGTTTCGGTAGTCACTTTGTTGTTTTGTATTTTTGAAGTGTTCAATTGTTTATTAAAAAGATGAACACTAACCATTCTGCGTCCCCTTTCCCGGCATCTTTTCTTCACGCAAAAGGCGTGGATCTGGGCCTGTTCCAGTGAAAGCAGGATATCCTTCTCGTCGGACTCGTTAAAGAAAAAGGTTTCTTCCAGTCCACGGTGAGTAATTGTCTTTCTCATGTCCAGAAGTTCTTTCTGGTCATAAGAGATGGTAGCAGCAACATTATGTACACAATAAATAACAAAAATAAGTTACACAAATTGCACAATTGGTTGGGAGAATGTAAAATGTCAGCCATGTTCTTCGGTGCCATCTTACTTTTAACAACTCAGTTATAACTCTGGCACCAGTTCAAGTCCGTACAGGTATGTGTTTTCGCAGTAGGAGACTAATTAACATTTACAGAAACAAATGTATATAAAATCAGTAGCCGTATGTAGATGATGATAAAATCACTGGATGATTCCTGATCCAAAGACCAGTTGGCTTTATTTGACTGTTGATGTGCCTAGCGTTGAGCATTGTGCCAGTGACTGAAAGGTTGCTGGTTCAAATTGACTAGGTGAAAAATCTGCCGATGTGCCCTTGAGCAAGGCACATAACCCTAATTGATTCTGTAAGTCTCTCTGGATAAGAGCGTCTGCTAAATGACTAAAATGTCAATGTTATCACCATGTTATTACTATGTATTTGCCGTTTTACCATGTTATACCAGCTAGATAACTATTAAATAGAGCTGAATCACTACATGATATTGAAAAGATTGAGGATAATTTTCGAATAGAATAATAGCATCACTGTAGTCTAAGATCAAGACCAGCATCACACCAGGGAAAACATGAGTGTTATGAACTTGCAGCTGCTCAACCCATATTCTCTACGACTATGATTCATACCCATATCCGCTGACAGGACTTCATATAGGGCAGAGCAAAGTGATACGGAGCCTACAGTAAATGCCAGTGCCAATGTCAAGTCCCTGAAATCATTCAGACACCTCAAGGTGTTGCTATGGCACCGTAAGAAGTGGTCTAAATCATCTTATCATCGTTATGTATATCCACCACCACAAACCTTTTAACACACCACACTTGTCTGAGGCGTCTGAACATTATGTATGGCTTCTTAAGTGGGGCTGACATTTCATGCATCTCCCTTTGAAGCAACTTAAGAGAGGAGACAAAACACATTTTGTTTCACTTTGAAAGTCCTTTGTGGTTTGCGTTGGAGCGTCATGTGTAGCAGTAGCACAAGCATAACAAAATATTCATTCTAATGGTCCCAGCTGGCGTATATTTCAGAATTATAAGTCAAGTTGTCTTAGCGGTAGGAGAGAGGGTGAGGGGGGGGGGTAGATGGAGGGAGAGAGAGGGAGGGACAGAGAGGAGAGAGAGTGTGTGAGGAGAGATGGGGAGAGTGAGAAAGAGAGATAAATAGCAAAGCCAAGATTCCTGTCTAGCTTAACAGCTGCCAAAACCCACTCACATCATCATCTCAACTTTCTGAATCAAGTTCGGTGAAAGGCAACTTAATTGCTTGCTTTGAGATGCATAAACTATTTTGCCAAACTTCAAAAAATAATCCGGTACACTTCAATTCGTGCACAGATTCATGCACAGACATTGAAAGAGAGATAAAATAATAAGATGTGACAATCATTTCATCTGAAGGTTGTCTTCGTGGAAATGAGACCACTGGTTTAGATCAGCAACTCACTCTGTCATTGTTATCAGTGAAGGGGAAAATGGCTTCCCATGTTTCTTAATGAGACTCAGCCAAACACATTGATTGCTCTCTATTCGATAGTATCTTTTTCATTAAAACAGCAATCGCACTACGGTCATCATGGCTACTGGGAATCCCTTGCTCTGGTCTGGACTACCAAAATCTTTAAGAGCCATCTTCCAATAACAACAAACATGATTGGATGCCTTAAACAGTTAAATTCTCCTTTATACTGAACATTAATGGTACTGCACTATTAAAGCTACAAGTGTGTTTACAGCAGAAACATCGACTTTACTGTTACTACTGCTGGGTAAATTTGCCATTTGGTGGCAGAGGCCCACAGATCTGCCAAACTGGTGTAATTGTTTGGGACGCTAGCCAAATAGTTAACTAGGGAGCGCAGGTGGCATCTGTGGCCAGACAGAGTGTGTGATGACCGGTACAGTAACAATGCCAACAGAACTGCTTCCGGAACCAACCAATGAACCAGATTGACCAAGCTTCCATCTGCACCTGTGTGAGGTGTCAGCTCTTGTTCAACAGGGAATATTAAAAAAAATAAACTAAGTGAAAACAAAATGCTACTCAAATATTTAAGTTTAACTTGAAGAGTATTAAACATGATGGCCCTATGTCTCTAGACATAACGGGACTCATGTCGTTAAAAAAGTTCACCTGGGACTTCCCGAGTGGCGCAGTGGTCTAAGGCACTGCTTCGCAGTGCTTGAGGCGTCACTACTACTATTTCATCCGGGTTAGGGGAGGGTTTGGCCCAGCGTCATCCGGGTTAGGGGAGGGTTTGGCCCAGCGTCATCCGGGTTAGGGGAGGGTTTGGCCCAGCGTCATCCGGGTTAGGGGAGGGTTTGGCCCAGCGTCATCCGGGTTAGGGGAGGATTTGGCCCAGCGTCATCCGGGTTAGGGGAGGGTTTGGTCCAGCGTCATCCGGGTTAGGGGAGGGTTTGGCCCACCGTCATCCGGGTTAGGGGAGGGTTTGGCCCAGCGTCATCCGGGTTAGGGGAGGGTTTGGCCTCGGTCGCCAGCTGGACGGTGTTTCCTCCGACACATTGGTGCGGCTAGCTTCTGGGTTAAGCAAGCAAGAAGCATGGCGGCTTGGCAGGGTCATGTTTCGGAGGAAGAATGGCTCTCGACCTTCACATCTCTCGAGTCCGTAGGGGAGTTGCAGCGATTGAACAAGACTAACTACCAATTGGATATCATGAAAAAGGGGTAAAAGTACAAACAAATATATACAGTACCAGTCAAAAGTTTGGACAAACCTACTCATTCAAGGGTTTATCACAAAATTGCACCCAGGGGTAATCATTCAGTAATGGTTGGAGAGACAGAGAGACAGGGAGGATAGTGGGATGACGCCAACGACACACAGCCCAGGCAGTTGACAACTATTTTCTTGAAGCATGAATCTGAATGCCACTAAGTAGTTCTACAGTATATTGACTCCTCAGCTGTGTTCACAGTGACCAATCAATGATGTTTGAGAAGGAAGTGGCACAAAGGCAACATTTTAAAAGGGTCTGTGTTTGAATAGTGTCTCAAAGGTCCAACGTCCTTCAAGAGATCGAGTCAAACGTTGATGTATAAATGATCCACGGCACCAAACTGACAAAGCGTTCAATCTGATGCAGTGTAGATGCAATCACAGTACATGGCACATCGACGTCAAAATAGCATGTTGCATCATGTCAAAATGTACCGTTTTCACATTCAAGCTGATATAGGATGTCCACATTTCATAGACATTACAACAGGTATTAACACAGGCATTGATCAATTACATTCTGCGCAGTTTTAAGCAGTGTGTCCCCATTACACCTAATGACTCAAGCAGTTATCTGCACCCTCGTTATTCCCAAACACTAAGCAGCAGATCCAGCCATGACAGAGAGAAGTAGGGCAGTTACACTGTATCAGACTGAAAGGGCTGTAAAGTGTCAATGAATACCTGCAGTCTCTTTAAAGTGAATGCAGTAATGCACTTCAAGCTGAACAATCTATTTAAGTACAGCAGGTTCCCATCATGCAACCGGTGTGTATGACTATGACAGTTCCAGCACCAGTATTATAAATAGTTTACCCAGCTCATCTGAACATCCCCATTAACCAAGCCTCTCCTCTGCCTCAGTCTGTCTGCCCTGTGATGTGTTTTCCTTCACGGCTAAGTCAGATCCCTTTGATTGCTTCAATTAATACCGTCATTATCTCTCTACTGTCTGTCTCTAGTCCATTCCACAGTCTTAGTCCCCCACCACACCTCTGCCTGTGTGTGTGTGTGTGTTTGTTTGTTTGGCCCTGCACTGCAAATAGGGCCTACTCCCCTCAGTGGAAACATTAAATGCCATAGCCATGAAGACCAGCCACTACTGAGACACTTAGCCATTCACCCCCATCCATGCCCATGTTGTGCTACCACTGGGACCAGGGGTTGTTCTCTGTGCGATGCCATGCATATTGGAGCTGGAGAAAAGATGCCAAAATGGGAATAATTCCCCCAAATGGTGGGGGTAAAAAACACTCGGTGAGGTTAACGGTATGATTGCTGGTTGATGGCGAGGTTGTGTGTGTCTGGAGGGGAGTAAGCCCTATTTGCCCCATTTAAAAAAAACACACACACACATACACGCAAAGGTGCAGTGGGGGACAGAGATAGACAGTGTACTCAGAGCTGGATGGGAAGAGACAGACAGAAGAGAGAGAATGACGGTATTAATTGAAGCAATCAAAAGGGATCTGAATGAGCCGTGAAGGACAACACATCTCAGACATCACCGGGCAGACTGAGGAGAGGAGAGGCTTGGTTAATGGGGATGTTTAGATGAGCTGGGTAAACTATTTATAGTAATGGTGCTGGAAGTCAAAGGAACAGAATGATACGGAGGGGAAAAGTGTTATAGTGACACGCTTGTCAGATTGGATCGTAAACGTTGTAAATGTTGTCATTAAGTGATTTTTTTTTACAGATATGCTATTCAATAATGTGTGTGTAATGCTGATAGAATGTCTGAACTAAAGACGTGTCAAGTGCGATGATGTTAATTGCACAGTACTGTGTCGTACTGCGTGTGATAGGTCAATGTCATCTATGTCTCATCATGTTCAGCACTGAGGACTTGTATCGCAGTCTGACAAGCGTTTACAGAACTGATATCTGTTACACTAGAGATTCTCCATAGAGCACAGTAGCAGATGAAAGCATCTAGAGCAGTGGAGGCTGCTGAGGGAGAGGACGGCTCATAATAACGCCTGGAAAGGAGCGCATGGAATGGCATCAATGTATTTGATACCATTCCACCAATTCTGCTCCAGCCTTTATTATGAGCCTGTCCTCCCCAATTAAGGTGCCACCAATCTCCTGTGTTCTAGAGCTACATATCGAATGCTAGACACGACTGCGCCCCTGCCATAGATTAGAGTCTAATTAATTTAATTAAATTGACTGATTTCCTTATGTGAACTGTAACTCAGTAAAATGGTTGAAGTTGCATGTTGCGTGTATATTTTTGTTCAGTATACAGTAAGTACAGGTTTGAAGCCCAGGGCATGGTAGAGTAAAAAGAGAAAGAATATTAGACAACAAACACCCTTTGATCTTAAGAGAAGGGGTTTAGACAAAATAAGCTATAAGGATAATTGAGTATGCCATAGCCTACATGGTTCATCTCTGAGAAACTCTTCCTTTCCCACCACCACTGCCCAGGGGAAGGTTCTTCAACAAACTCAAAAAGTAAAACCTCTGCCAAAGATAATATAGTACTTGGAGAGAGGCTGTAAAATAGGATAAACTATACGTGTAACACCTGGTCAGCTTCAAAGGGCTTTAGACGCAACAATGTAGGATCGAGATGTGCTATCACTGTAGAGGTTCTCCTTTACTTTTAAGTTATTGGGTATAAGGGCTTAACAAGATGTTGTCTTAGGAATTACACTTTGGTTCAGAGCTCCCAGCCTGTACACACACACACACACACACACACACACACACACACACACACACACACACACACACACACACACACACACACACACACACACACACACACACACACACACACACACACACACACACACACACACACACACACACACACACACACACACACACACACACACACACAAAGACAGAGCGAGAAAAAGACACAGAGGGAGACAGAGCGTGTGTGTACCCAGGGAGGATTTCCTGATATTTATATTTCGTTTGACATTTGACTGCAAATAATCAAAGTCTCTGAGACACAGACACTCTCACAGTAATGCCAATTCCATGGGATGTGGAGTGGGGGACGGGGAAGGCATTAGCTGTTGTTGATTCAAAGTTTCCTAAAATTGTGGAAAAAGTGTAAAGCTAGGCCATTACAAAGACAAAACAGAGGAGGAGCACAAACTCAGTATCCAGAATTACTCACTGTCCAGATGTCAGAGGAGCAGAACTCTTAGTCACTGCTAGTGCTGTGGTATAGCTCTGCAGAGCGCTGAGAGTTACTGCTCTGGGGAAGTGACTGATTTAGAGAGAGTGAGAGTGAGAGAGAGCGAGAGCGCAAGCGAGCCAGTATCAGGCAGTACCCAGAACCTTCGCCATGACACTGGGCAGCAACAAACATTTCCTTCCCCCTCAGCTTACTGGCCCTCCTGTACGTATACAGTATTACTCAAACAACCATACCCCAACTAAATGAACCACTCGCATTCGCTTTCTGACAGGTGAGTAACATACAGTATATAATAATGCGTGTTCAATGAAGAAAATGAAAGATATATTTTAGCTGGAGGGGGGTTGTCATTGCAGCAGAGCAAATGGGAGACGAAATCTATGTCTATAAGCGAAGTTTAATTTCACAGGACATAAAGCTGGGCTTTTATTATTTGTTTTTCTCTACTGGAAAGTACTACACCTCAAAGCCATAGGAAATGCAGGAGCGGATTGGAACAGACATCTGATGGGGCAGGCCCTGACATCAGCCCATTTCTTTTCAAGGCCCTGACACCAGCCCATTTCTTTTCAAGGCCCTGACACCAGCCCATTTCTTTTCAAGGCCCTGACACCAGCCCATTTCTTTTCAAGGCCCTGACACCAGCCCATTTATTTTCCACATGGCATTATTAGACAAATATCATCATTTTATTCCCATTTGCCTCAACTGACCTGTGGCCAGTCCATTTCTGGTGAAATATACCTGCATGGTGTTATTGAAAATCCAATCATGAAGCCAGCTTCCCTGCTGTGATAAATTAGAAAGTAGGAGCCAACATTTAACATCTTCCAAACAAACCCACCAGGACTACTTTTACTCCCTTTGAAGAATTCAGAGTGAGAACATTTCCTTTCACCAAAACTCAACAATAAGCCGACCTGAGAAGTTTTAAAGATGCGTAGCAAGAGAGAGTGGAGAGAGGAAGATATGGAAATGTAGAGACAAAGCGAGCGAAAGAGGCAAGTTGCGAGAAAGAAAGACCAGAAGCGAACAGACAGAAGGGACAAACAGACAGCGAGAGAGAGGAAGAGAGGCAAGAGGAGAGAGAGAAATACATGAAGCGAGCAAAAGACAGACCGAGAAAGAGAGGCGAGAAGAGAGAAAGATTTGAAAGCAACATTCTGCTCGAATGAGAGACACAAATAATACATTTATAGATTACAGGGAAAGGGGCCCACCTGAATGCATTCAACTGAAACGTGTCTCCCACATTTAACACAACTCTTTTTTTACCACTTTCCCCCCCAATTTCGTGGTATCCAATTGGTAGTTACAGTCTTGTCTCATCGCTGAAACTCCAGTGGAAAGTCTCAGTCTTAAATCATTTTCCACACACAGTCTGTGCCTGTATTTAGTTTTCATGCTAGTGAGGGCCGAGAATCCACTCTCACATAGGTACGTGGTTGCAAAGGGCATCAGTGTCTTAAAAGTGCGATTTGCCAAGGAAAGAAACTCTGAGCGTAAGCCGTATCCAGAAATCTGTCAGTGGCTTCTGATTAAATAACATTTTCCCAGAACCGCTTGTTGCCATTTCGATGAGGCTCTCTTGTTCAGATATCAGTAAGTGAACTGGAGGCAGGGCATGAATGGGATAATGAATCCAGTTGTTTGTGTGGTCTGTTTCAGGGACGTAACTGCGTAATTGTGCACCCAGCTCACTCAGGTGCTTCGCTATATCACATTGTCCTGTCCGTAAGCTTGAGTTAATTTGCACTCAAAAAAATCATACAATGATGGAAAGACCTGTGTGTTGTCCTTGTTAATGCAGTTTTGTCCCGCACATTGAAAATAGTTGCAGAAAGTCCCTGTAATCCTATATTCAGATCGTTCAGATGAGAAAAAACATCACCCGGATAAGCCAGTCGTGTGAGAAACTCATCACCATGCAAGCGGTCAGACAAGTGAAAATTATGGTCAATTCAAAAAAACATGTCAATACTTTGCCCCTTGATAACCAGCACACTTTCTGTATGTTGTAAAAGCTTTACATGGTCGCTGCCCATATCATTGCACAATGCAGAAAATACACGAGAGTTCAGGGACCTTGCATTAACAAAGTTAACAATTTTCACTGTAGTGTCCAAAACGTCTTTCAAGCTGTCAGGCATTCCCTTGGCAGCAAGAGCCTCTTGGTGGATGCTGCAATGTACCCAAGTAGTGTCCGGAACAACTGTTTACAAAACTCAAACTGTGGCTTATTTTTCAAATTGGCATGTTTTGTTTCTAAATGTCTGCGCAAGAGTGAAGGTGTCATCGAGTTGTGAGACAGTACTTTTGCACATGTAACACACTGTGGCTGAGGAAAGACACTACTCCCAATGTAAGTGAACCCCAAATCAATGTAGTTTTCATCATATTTGCGCCTCTTTGATGGTTCAACATCCCGGTCTGTTGTTCGGTGCTTTCCCGGGTAAGGGGGCAGTAGCTCTTCGGCTGCATCAGATTCCCAATGGTCAGTGTCCATGCTAGCTGGGCTAGCAACACATGTAGAATTACTGATGCTAGCATTGGTTGTGCTCGTGGAAGCAGAACAACTTGTGTCATCAACAGGTGCAGGTGTAGTACTGCTGGTAGTAGCGGTGCTACCAATAGAGCAGTTAGGTGTCTCTATGGACGTGAGCCTTTTAACTATTTATTCATTTTCGCACAAACGGAATGAGCAGCAGCTACGTTTGGCTACATACGGACCGTTAGTGGAATTCCCGCAAGAGAGTAACTCATTAATGTGATTGGATGTTCATCATTTGACTAGGCTATCTGTATTTGACATTGTGTTGTTATTTAGCTGAACACCAGATTGTTAAATTACATTTTTGGCAGTGAAACGGGGCTATTCAGGCAAGAAAAAAACCTCACCCAAAAGTTTAGCCCCGTTGGAAAATATAAAATGACTGTTTGAAAATGTGAAAAAGTTGAAATAATATAAATCACATTTTTATTTGGCGTACCCCCGACGGTATTGCACGTACCCCTGGGGCTAGGCAGTTTGGCAATACCTGATCCAGAGCATCCCAAACATGCTCAATGGGTGACATGTCTGGTGGCCACACAATGGGGCATTGAAGGCCATGGCTGCCAATCGGCCCTGCTTCGAAAGCACCTCTCACTCACATGGCTCTCAGATTTCTCAATTAGCCATTACCCCATCAAGTGAAATGGTCCTTCTCACAGGCATTGTAGCTCCGAAGGAGGCTACTAATGAAGACAGACACATCATGGATGTAACTGGGGAGTACTTCTTGTTGTTCTGTGCAAGAAAGTAATATTCCAAAACAGACTCTGGGACAATAGATCCCAAATGAATACAACTACAAATAAAAAGTAATCAAAAAACTTTTTAGAAACAATAAGACATAAAAAAAACACTTTACAAGCAATAAAGCTGATGCAAAAGATCAGAGCGTTTAAAAATGTTGATAAACTACTATGCTATGTCTTCAAATTATAAGCGCAGCAATGCCCACACAGCAGTAGGCTATAAGCGTGAATGTTCCAAAATGCAATTAGCAGGAAAACACCGTTCTCCAAAGCACAACACATAGGTTGTTAATAGGACTAGGATGGTCTCTTTTGCTGCTGGACAATGAAGGACAGTTGAGAACATGAGAGAGATACTGGTTTCAATGGCATTTGAGGAAATGTTTATAAAATGATCCCCTTAACGTTCCTATAGTTGGAACACGGTAAGATATGACTCATAAAATGAAAAACAATTATGGTTAAAATGTTGACTACATCCGTTCAGTTTGCAAGGTGGGTGATGTTGTGACGCACAACAGGTACTCTCTCCTATCTGAAAGGAAAGTGACTGGAGTATGAGAGAATCTAGCCTTTAAACGCTAATATTAATTATCCAACCTACATTATATTTGGTAAACATGACTGGTGTTTAGCTTATAATACATGTAATTAAAGTCTCATTAAAGTTTGTCAACATTTTTAGGTACCTCCCTCCTGTCAGCATCGGTCTGGACATGACAGACTGTAGCCAATACACATAGGCTATCACTTACAATTTGGCATGTAGGTTAAATATTTATGTACATTTACATACACTTATGTTTTTCTTAACAGAATAGCTAGAGGTTTCTGGTTTTCAAATCAATTTAATTAGCTATTTTGGTTATTGGCCTTGGTGCCCTAGCAGATGGCCTTGGTGCCCTAGCAGATGGCCTTGGTGCCCTAGCCAATTGGGCACCTCTAGAAGGCCAAATGGCCTTGCCCCTAAAATCATGAAAGAACTGAGACATTTTCAGCTTCCAGGAATGGTGGACAGATCCTTGCGACATGGGGTGGGGGGGGGGGACAATTATCATGCTGAAACATGAGGTGATGGCGGCGGATGAATAGCACGACAATGGGCCTCAGGATCTTGTCACGGTATCGCTGCTCAATCAAATTGCCATCAATAAAATGCTACTGTGTGTGTTGTCCGTAGCTTATGCCTGTCCATACCATAACCCCATCACCACCACGGGACACTTTTCACCACGTTGACATCAGCAAACCGCTCACCCACATGACGCCATACACGCTGGCTGCATCACATCTGGCTGTGATTGGGAGTCTCATATGGCGGCGCACAATTGACCGTCGTCCGGGTTTGGCCGGGGTAGGCTGTCATTGTAAATAAGAATTTGTTCTTAACTGACTTGCCCAGTAAAATTTGAAAAAGTCATCATCTGCCTGTAAAGATGAAACCGGGATTCATCTGTGAAGAGCACACTTCTCCAGCGTGTCAGTGGCCATCGATGGTGAGCATTTGTCCACTGAACTCTGTTACAATGCCAAACTGCAGTCAGGTCAAGACCCTGCACGCAGCACACAGATGAGCTTCCACGAGGCCGTTTCTAAAAGTTTGAGCAGAAATTCTTCAGTTGTGCAAACCCACAGTTTCATCAGCTGTCCGGGTGGTTGGACTCAAATGATCCCGCAGGTGAAGAAGCCGGATATGGAGGTGCTGGGCTGGCGTGGTTACACGTGGTCTGCGGTTGTGAGGCCTGTTTGGAAATACTTCCAAATTCTCTAAAACGACATTTGGAGGTGACTTATGGTAGAGAAATGAACATTAAATTCTCTGGCAACATCTCTGGTGGACATTCCTGCAGTCAGCATGTCAATTGCACGCTCCCTCAAAACTTGAGACATCTGTGCACAATTTAGACTGGCCTTTTATTGCACCTGTGCAATGATCATGATGTTTAATCAGCTTCTTGATATGCCACTCCTGTCAGGTGGATGGATTATCTTAGCAAATGAGAAATGCTCACTAACAGGAATTAAACAAATGTGTGCGCAAAATGTTAAAGAAATAAGCTTTTTATGCATATGGAACATTTCTGGGATCGTTTACACTTTACATGTTGTGTTTATATGGTTGTTCAGTGTAGTTAATAGACCAATAAGAAAGAGTTCCACAATCTAAATCAAAGTGGTGATGCTGCCAGTCAATGTCACGGCCGTTAAAAGAACTGGACCATGGTGCAGCGTAGTAAGCGTACATTTTCTCTTTTATTCAAAATGACGCCGACAAAACAATAAACAATACAAAACAAACTGTGAAGCTTAAGGCTAAGTGCCATCAAACAAAGTTAACTTCCCACAAACACAGGTGGGAAAAAGGGTACCTAAGTATGGTTCCCAATCAGAGACAACGATAGACAGCTGTCCCTGGAGAACCATACCTGGCCAAAACATAGAAATAGAAAATCATAGAAACACAAAACATAGAATGCCCACCCCAACTCACACCCTGACCAAACCAATAGAGACATAAAAAGGATCTCTAAGGTCAGGGCGTGACAGTACCCCCCCCCCCTCCAAAGGTGCGGTCTCCGGCCGCAAAACCTAAACCTACAGGGGGGTTCCGGGCTGGCAACCGTCGTCTCTGGAGGCTCCGGGCTGGAGGCCGTCGTCTCTGGAGGCTCCGGGCTGGAGGCCGTCGTCTCTGGGGGCTCCGGGCTGGAGGCCGTCGTCTCTGGGGGCTCCGGGCTGGAGGCCGTCGTCTCTGGGGGCTCCGGGCTGGAGGCCGTCGTCTCTGGGGGCTCCGGGCTGGGCAAAGGCACAGGCCTCACCGGGCTGGGGAGACACAGGAGACCAGGCTGGGGAGACATGGCACCGAGCACACCGGCCTGTGAATGCTCAGCCTCGACACAGTGCGCATCACCCCATAGCACGGGGCCTGACCAGTCACATGCTCGCCACGGTAAGCACGGGGAATTGGCTCAGGTCTCCAACCTGACTCAGCCACACTCCCCGTGTTCTTTTTTGGGGGCTGCGTCACGGGCTTCCTTGCCAGCAGTGTTCCCTCATAATGTTGCCGCTCCGCCTTAGCTGCCTCCAGTTCCTCCCGTGGACGGCGATACACCCCAGCCTGCGTCCAGGGTCCCTTACCATCCAGGATCTCCTCCCATTTCCAGGAGTCATCTTTACCACACTGCTTGGTCCTTTGGTGGTGGGAAGTTCTGTCACGGCTGTTAAAAGAACTGGACCATGGTGCAGCGTGGTGAGCATACATTTTCTATTTTATTCTAAATGATGCCAACAAAACAATACAAAACAACCCGTGAAGCTTAAGGCTATGTGCCATCAAACAAAGTTAACTTCCCACAAACACAGGTGGGAAAAAGGGTACCTAAGTATGGTTCCCAATCAGAGACAACAATAGACAGCAGTCCCTGATTGAGAACCATTCCCAGCCAAAACATAGAAATAGAAAATCATAGAAACACAAAACATAGAATGCCCACCCCAACTCACGCACTGACAAAAAAACAAAATAGAGACCTAAAAAGGATCTTTTTGTCCAGATGGGAAAGGGCAGTGCGCAGTGCAATAGAGATTTCATCATCTGTGGATCTGTAGTAGGATTCAATCTTGGGCCTGTATTGACACTGTCTGTTTGATGGTTCATCGACGGGCGTAGCGAGATTTCTTATAAGCTTCCGGATTAATGTCCCACTCCTTGAAAGCGGCAGCTCTAACTTTTAGCTCAGTGCGGATGTTGTCTGTAATCCATGGCTTCTGGTTGGGATGTGTACGTACGGTCATTGTGGGAACGACGTCGTCAATGCACTTATTATTAAGCCAATGACAGATGTGGTAAACTCCTCAATGCCATCAGATGAATCCCGGAACATATTCCAGTCTATGCTAGCAAAACAGTCCTGTAGCTTAGACGAGCAGTCTCTGTAATGTCACTCTGCACTGTGGCGTTCAGCAGTCTCTGTCATGTCACTCTGCCCTATGGTGTTCAACGGTCTGTGTACTGTCACTCTGCCCTGCAGTGTGCACCAGTCTCTGGAATGTCACTCTGCCCGGCAGTGTCCACCAGTCTCTGTAATGTCACTCTGCCCTGTGGCGTCTAGCAGTCTGTGTACTGTCACTCTGCCCTATGGTGTTCAGCGGTCTGTGTAATGTCACTCTGCCCTGTGGCGTTTAGCAGTCTGTGTAATGTCACTGTGCCCTGCACTGTGCACCAGTCTCTGTAATGTCACTCTGCCCTGTGGCGTTTAGCAGTCTGTGTAATGTCACTGTGCCCTGCACTGTGCACCAGTCTCTGTAATGTCACTCTGCCCCTGTGTCTTTCAGCATTCTGCTTAATGTCACTCTGCCCTGAGCATAGCCACAGGAAGTAGTTTGGGGGTGGGGGGGTGCAGAAAAACATTTTTTTGCCCACGTTGAAGACGTTTACTGTATATCGGTCTGCTAATACAGGACTAGTAAAGGCCCAGTGCACTACTTGTATTTGTATACAGTATTTCAGTGTTTACCAGCCTTTGTAACTTGAGTCTGATAATTATCTGTACAAAACAGATAATCTGATAATACTTGTGGAATATAAAAATACTTGCTTGATATATGTTTTCCAGTTTCTTGAAATACTTTGCAAATGCAACTTATTTCTATGTGAAAACGGTCTATTCATTGATTTTCCATTTTTTTAGTGCATCCATTTTCATACTTTATTTGTACTGGTCCCAGTGGGAATCAAACCCACAACCCTGGCGTTGCAAGTACCATTTGTACTGGTCCCAGTGGGAATCAAACCCACAACCCTGGTGTTGCAAGCACCATTTGTACTGGTCCCAGTGGGAATCAAACCCACAACCCTGGCGTTGCAAGCACCATTTGTACTGGTCCCAGTGGGAATCAAACCCACAACCCTGGCGTTGCAAGCACCATTTGTACTGGTCCCAGTGGGAATCAAACCCACAACCCTGGCGTTGCAAGCACCATTTGTACTGGTCCCAGTGGGAATCAAACCCACAACCCTGGCGTTGCAAGCACCATTTGTACTGGTCCCAGTGGGAATCAAACCCGCAACCCTGGTGTTGCAAGCACCATTTGTACTGGTCCCAGTGGGAATCAAACCCACAACCCTGGCGTTGCAAGTACCATTTGTACTGGTCCCAGTGGGAATCAAACCCACAACCCTGGCGTTGCAAGCACCATTTGTACTGGTCCCAGTGGGAATCAAACCCGCAACCCTGGCGTTGCAAGCACCATTTGTACTGGTCCCAGTGGGAATCAAACCCACAACCCTGGCATTGCAAGCACCATTTGTACTGGTCCCAGTGGGAATCAAACCCACAACCCTGGCGTTGCAAGCACCATTTGTACTGGTCCCAGTGGGAATCAAACCCACAACCCTGGCATTGCAAGCACTATGCTCTACCAACTGATCATCACAAACCATTTGATGTCTCAATGTACTTAATTACTGGATTGGTCATTGTTTTCTTCATGGTGATGGAAAGTCCACAGGTACAAACATAGATGACCAGCCAATCTGGGCGGCAGGGTAGCCTATTTGTTAGAGCGTTGGACTAGTAACCGGAAGGTTGCAAGTTCAAACCCCCGAGCTGACAAGGTACAAATCTGTTGTTCTGCCCCTGAACAGGCAGTTAACCCACTGTTAGGCAGTGGCCGTCATAGGCCGTAATTGAAAATAAGAATTTGTTCTTAACTGACTTGCCTAGTTAAATATCGGTACAAAATGTTAAAACAAATCTACAATACAGTAATGTACATTTACATTAAGTGGTTTGTAAGTATGGTAAATTAATACTGCAAAAAAAAATGTTTTCCATGTTATTTAATCAAGAAAAAATATTTCATTTGATGTGGATGTTTTGTGTCTTTGGATATAACTTTGCACCTTTTGATGTAGATGTTTGAGGACAGGGTTTTGTTCTTTCTGGATCCCATTAGAACAACAGCAGAGAAAGGGACAGGGCAACAACTCTTACAATTCTAACTATTAAGTCCTGCAAGATATTCTTCTTAATTATGCATCTACCTTTTTGGCTAAAGCGGAGATGCTGAACAAAAAATGTTTTTTTTTCCAGTCTATCAGTCCGCTAATACTAGTAATACAGGACTTTAGTGAAAGTACTTCCCGCGGCTCTGGCCCGGCGGCCTTCACAGTGTTAGCCTAAGATTATAGTCTTGGTTTCTGCAGTTGGAGAGGAACATTTCCCTTAATGTTAGCACCAGGGTGAAGAGGAAGGGCTTTTGGCTCTGTACACATGCAAGCACGCATACACACACTTCCAGTCCATCTCTCTGTGAAATTGCTCAGTCTTAATCACAGGGAGATAAATGATCAGTCATGAACCTGCACCTCATTTGGCCCTGAGTGTGTACTGTGAGTGTGTACTGTGAGTGTGTACTGTGAGTGTGTACTGTGAGTGTGTACTGTGAGTGTGTACTGTGAGTGTGTGTGTGTCTGTTAATTTGAATGTCGAGACCTTGATTCCCAGTATGTCCTCTCTTATTACTCTCAATGTGGGAGCAGAGTGGAGAAGGGGAGGAGATGCCGGTGACTCCCATCCCGCCAGCACATCAGTGGAGAGGGAGAGAACACATGGAAATGTTGCTCAGAATGAGATCTTAAATAACTCAATCATGCTGTACTCGCTGCCAGCACACACACAGTCACGGAGACAGAGCTGCTTCATCGGTCTCTGGAATGAGAAACATACCAAGTCTGTTTAAAATGCACTCCTCCAGTTCATGCCAGCGCTGAAAACAATTTATCTAGCAGCAATAAGAACAGCTGGTTGGGGGGGGTGATGTGGCTAATGCACCAACCGAGGTGTCACACAGACCCCTCGCCCTTCTCACACTCCCCTCTCACTCTTGTCCCCCTCCTAGTTATCCAGGGCCTGGGGAGATGGTTGGTTGGAGAGGCGTTGGGGAGTGAGTTGTATCCCACTTAGGGTGCTGGAATCATGGGAAGACTGTGGAGATGTCATTTAGCACCATGCCTCCCATCTTTAATATCCAATCATCAAAACAAAACAGGCACTACATCCACTTCCTCTCCTCCTCAAACAATAACAGAAGACAGCATTCAGACCAATAACAATAAGGATAGTCAGCATTCAGCTGTAGTGATTTAATCAGAATTACATTTGGTGCCTCATATGAATATACACAGCCATCTGGCATATGCAATGGTGTGTGTGTGTGTGTGTCTACCACAGAACCAAAGTCCCTCCACAGTGCCTCAAACTGGGTTCCCTTTCAACTCCCGAGAAGATGGAGAATGGCGTTTTGTGTTGCATAGCCGGGGCAACCTGGGGCAAGGATCCATCACAGAGACACCGGCCTGATAAACGCAACCGGGACCTCCCAATCTCCACGGCCCACAAAATAAGAATAGCAACCCCAGACATCATCTGACAGGATACACTGAAAGGTTCTCTATCGCTCTCTCTTTATCTCCCTCTCTCTTCACCCCTCTCACTCTCTCTCTTCATCCCACTATCTCTCACTCAGGGATATAATTCCAGCCGCATGGTTCTAAATTGATTCTGCCCTGTCCAGCAGGATACCTTTGATAAAGCCTCAGCATACAGTATGATTGAGCAGCTTCTTAATGTATTCTCAGTGTTCAGGCATGGACCTGGCTACTACTACTACTACCACCATCACATGCACACACACACCCCGGCAGGGAAAATCAGGGAGGGCAGGAGCCTCAGTGGACAGTTAAACAGGACTTTGAGCTACAGTACCTCCCGAGGGGGATTACTACTGAACGGGCCATTTTCGGTCGTAGAGAAGAAAATCAGATTCCTTTTCAAAAGGATCTCTTACAGTGCATGGGGGCATTTCCATCGAACAGGACCCATGAGCACCAATATGTAAAGTTCATAGGAGTATGAAATTGGGTGTCAAATGAAGCTAAGAGTCAATATATTTTGGGGAAACTAAAGTATAGATTGAAAAAATCTATCATTTTCCCACAAACAAATTTGGCATAAGTAAAGATTTAGATTTCTGGATAAACAGATGGAAACATAGTCTTAGAAAACATCTACCAGAAAAAGTATTACATAAAAACCCAATAATGTTGAAGGAAAGTCCCCTGCCAACACTTATCTTTAGTTTGGGAGAAATTGTTTACCTTCTGTATGTTTAACCTCTACGGGATCGGTGCCCCCGATCCCGTAGGCCAGTCCAACCTGGCCTTGATGTTAATACCTCTTATAGCTTAGATCCCGTTAACGGGATCGATATGACAACAGCCAGTAAATGTGCAGGGCACCAAATTCAAAACAGCACAAATCTCATAATTAAAATTCCTCAAACATAGAAGTATTTTACACAATTTTAAAGAAACTTGTTGTTAATCCCACCACAGTGTCCGATTTCAAAAAGGCTTTACAGCAAAAGCACACCAAACGATTGTTAGGCCTGCACCTAGTCGCAGAAAAACACAGCAATTTTTCCAGCCAAAGAGAGGAGTCACAAAAAGCAGAAATAGATTAATCACTAAACATTGATCTTCCTCAGATGACACTCATGTTACACAATACATGCATGTTTTGTTCGATAAAGTGCATATTTGTATCCAAAAATCTCAGTTTACATTGGCGCGTTACATTCAGTAATGTTTAGCTTCCAAAACATCTGGCGATTTTGCAGAGAGCCACATCAATTTACAGAAATAGTAATCATAAACTTTAAGATAAGATACAAGTGTTATGCACAGAATTAGAGATATACTTCTCCTTAATGCAACCGCTGTGTCAGATTTCAAAAAAACTTTACGGAAAAAGCAAACCATGCAATAATCTGAGTACGGAGCTTAGACAACAAATCAAGCCATACAGATATCCGCCATGTTGGAGTCAACAGAAGTCAGAAATAGCTTTATAAATATTCACTTACTTTTGATGATCTTCATCAGAACGCACTCCCAGGAATCCCAGTTCCACAATAAAATGTTTGATTTGTTCGATAAAGTCCATTTATGTTCAAATAGATCCTTTTGTTAGCACGTTCAGTTCACAAATCCAAACTCATGACGTGCGGGCAGGTCCAGGCGAAAGTTCAGAAGAAAAGTCATATTACAGTTCATAGAAACATGTCAAACGATGTATAGAATCAATCTTTAGGATGTTTTTATCATAAATCCTCAATAATGTTCCAACCAGAGTATTCCTTTGTCTTCAGAAATGCAATGGAATGCAAACAAACACTCACATTAACACGCGTGACCAGCTCATGACACTCTGCCAGACCACTGACTCATTCAGCTCCCATTCCCCCTCCTTCAAAGTAGAAGCATTAAACAAGGTTCTAAAGACGGTTGACATCTAGTTGAAGCCTTAGGAAGTGCAATTTGATCCCATAGACACTGTATATTCGATAGGTAATGAGTTGAAAAACTACAAACCTCAGATTTCCCACTTCCTGGTTGGATTTTTTTCTCAGTTTTTTTCCATGCCATATGAGTTCTGTTATACTCCCATACATCATTCAAACATTTTTAAGAAACTTCAGAGTGTTTTCTATCCACATCTACTAATAATATGCATATATTAGCAACTGGGTCTGAGTAGCAGGCAGTTTACTCTGGGCACCTTATTCATCCAAGCTACTCAATACTGCCCCCAGCCATAAGAAGTTTAACGTCCACAGACGGACTGGACCAAATCTGAACCTATCACAGACATATGTTTCACAAGTTTGGATAGCACAGCACAACACAGTAGAACACAGTATAGTATAGTACAGTACAATACAGTGTAGTATAGTACAGTAGTGTACAGTATATTGTACTGTACTGACCTATACTCTACTGTGCTAAACTCTACAGTGATGTCCAAACTTGTGAAGCAGAATGACATTCATATCCATAATTATGCATTTCTGTGTAGTACAGATCGGGGAACCATGATCTAATCTATTCCATTTTGCTTACTTTAAATTCAATAACCAAAAGAGATTTTCAAACTCAAGGTACCATGTCATACCCGACATCCCGGGTGGGAAACGTGGCAGCATAAAAACCTGAGGAAGATTTTACCGTAATTCTGTTTCCAAAGTTTGCATCAGCACAATTCTTCCACTAAATTCGTTATTGTACATTTTTCAGTAGAATTTGTTGCATGTAGTCCTTGTGCATAGAGTTGTCTGTCTTGTTAAACTTTGAAATCAATGTTTTTAGTTTTGCATACATTTTAAAGTGAAATAAAAGTTTAACTCCATTACGGTGAAATTGCCACTGGATAATATCTGGTCTGCTCTCTCCGATGTTGTCATAATCAAACGGGGTATTTCCTCAAAATGTAATGTCAAAGCCAATGAACATTAATGTAAGACCCTTGCTGGCGCCTTTGATGTGATGGCAATATGAAATTGAACAGCCATTAGACAGAAGAAGGCTCGGTGAGGCACGGGTGAGGAGGGACGACACTTTCTCCCCCTGCTCGTCTCTCCAACATTGCAATATGTGCTGACAAGTTTATAGCAGTATACTGTATCTCATCCTTGAATAAGCCCAAATTACTGCAATTAAAGTGCTGGTGCATAGAGGAGAAGGGGAGATGGGTAGTATCTATCATGGAATGGAATAGAATGGCTTGAGTGACAGATGGCTGATCAGAAGACAGGGTTGGAGGGGGGGTGAGGTAGAGAAGTGCAGTGTAATGACTATTGGGGAGGACAGGACATGGGGCCAGTTACCAAGACAGTCAAATCATGTTGCAATGAGTATGATGGGAGACAGAGTCCTGGTTTCAAGCGCAGGGCGCAGGAGGTGTTTATTTAGTAAAAAAACACAGGAGGAGGCAGGTAGCAGGGTCCAAGGCCAGGCAGAAGGTCATACACAGGGAATCCAAAAAGGTAACAGTACAGGCAGGGAAAGGGCTAATACCGTAGTCCGGGAGATCAGGCAAGATGTTGATGACAGGAAATCTGATCAAAAGTACAGGCAGGGAATAGGCAAAAAATGTTGTTGGTGAGGATGGCCAAAAACCACAATACATAGGATGACTAATTTGGAAATTAACAGCGCTCTGACTAGAATGTGGACAAAAACAAACAATACCTCAATGATGGGGTGCGAAGAACTGAACTGAATAGTGTGTGTAAATGACATACAGGTACGTGAACACGTGATTGGGATCTGGAGAGTGAGCTGCGTTCAGGGGATTTATGTGTTTGAGAGTGTGAGCTGGAAAGTGAGCTGCGTTCAGGGGATTTATGTGTTTGAGAGTGTGAGCTGGAAAGTGAGCTGCGTTCAGGGGATTTATGTGTGTGAGAGTGTGAGCTGGAAAGTGAGCTGCGTTCAGGGGATTTATGTGTTTGAGAGTGTGAGCTGGAAAGTGAGCTGCGTTCAGGGGATTTATGTGTTTGAGAGTGTGAGCTGGAAAGTGAGCTGCGTTCAGGGGATTTATGTGTTTGAGAGTGTGAGCTGGAAGCAGACATTACACATGTAACCATGTTTTGTCCTATATTTGTATTTAATTTATTTTTAAATCCCAGCCCCCATCTCCGCAGGAGATGTCTATACGTCTTTGCTAGCTAAAGCCCCACTTTACCTCAGCTCACTGGTCACCATAGCAACACCCACCCATAGCTCACGCACCAGCAGGTATATTTCACTGGTCATCTCCAAAGCCAACACCTCCTTTGGCCGACCATCCATCCAGTTTCCTGCTGCCAATGACTGGAACAAATTGAAGAAGAAAAAAAAATCACTGAAGCTGGAGACCTCGATCTCCCTCTCTAACTCTAAGCATCAGCTGTCAGAGCAGCTTACCGATCACTGTACCTGTACATAGCCAATCTGTAAATAGCACACCCAACTACCTCATCCCCATATTGTTACTTATCCTCTTACTATTTTGCACCCCAGTATCTCTACTTGCACATCTATCACTCTAGTGCTAATGGTAATTGTAATTATTTCACCTCTATGGCCTATTTATTGCCTTACCTCCCTAATCTTATACATTTACACACACTAAACATAGATTCCTCTATTGTGTTATTGACTGTATGTTTGTTTATGTGTAACTCTGTGTTGTTTTTGTCGCACTGCTTTGCTTTATCTTGGTCAGGTCACAGTTGTAAATGCTTGTTCTCAACTGGCCTATCTGTAATTGAAGATGTAAACTACTTCTGTAAAACTAGTAATTGGAGAGTATTACTAGTCCTTACTTTGAGTCCATAGCATGAAAGAGGTTGAGTGGTCATATCCATTGGCCTGATAGTTGTGTACTCTTCCTCAATAATATAGCAACAAGTCATTATATTATTTTCTATCATGAAAGCCTCTAAATTACATTTGTTTTTTTGTCCTGGTACATAACATAGTAGGTATAGATAGAGAGAGAGAGAGAGATAAATAGTATTGATGGGCTCTCAGGCTTGCACCCTCCCTGCTGCTCAGTCACATGCAGGCGAAGGCTGTGCTCCCATAATTCAGTCTGATTGAAGGCTGTGATAGAGCGCTTCTAGGGATAATAAGCAACATAATTTGCAGGAAGATGTGACCCGACTGGATAAATTAGGCAGTCGTTTTCTGCAGCACGCTTCTCTCCCTCTTTCTCGCTCGGTTTCTCCATCTTCCTCTAGTTGTGTCAATGTTTATCTCGCTGTGTTGTTCCCTCTCTTTCCCTTTAGAGGAGGGTTTCGTTGTGACAGAGAGTAATCACATCTATAACCCGTGTACCATGTGTCTCCTTTCTTTCACATTTATCATGTTTATCCTTATCAAGCCCCGTGCTGTTTCTATCAGGAAGATAGAAGCAGCATCTGGAAATGCATCGACTGCATGCATCACTATCCTATCATCAGTCATACGGACTGATCACCAGGCTAAGACATGAGCTATGAAGTCAGCTAAAAGAACACGACTGAACAAGTCAGTGAGATCTTCTCATTTACCAAGCATCTCAGAAATTCATGAAGGTTCAAGAATGAACAGAAATTCCGCTCCAAATGTCCTCCAATGGAGTGCGTTTCTCGCCAAGCCAACTAGGAGCAAAAACAACAGAAAGCAATATTTTGTCATTGAAATATTGATATTCTACATGTTCAATACCATAAAGGTGCACCTCGCCTTGGCGCCTTCAAACAACCATAAGAGACTTGCAGCCAGGCCAATCGTGTAATGAAGCAGCCTCTACAGCCTGGTCCGAGATCTGCTTGTACGTGTTTGCCACTGCTGACCAGGACAGCACAAACAGATCAAACTGTTATGGGACTGGGCCATCTCTCCTCTAGACCTACAGTGCAAAGCTGAATTGCTGGTCATAAGAGGCACAACAAAAGATGTCAACTCCTGATAAGTGTGGTGATGATTTCAAAACAGTTAACACTGATGCCCAGTATTGCAAACATTTACTTTTATAGTTCCTGTTGGATCAACCTACTCATGCATTGACAGTTATTTGTAAGACCCTCCTGACCAATAGTTAAATAGCAGTTAAAAAAACAAAACAAAAAACAGCACAACAGGATCAACAATGCTATGGGCTCCGGTCAAAAACAGTTCAATTTATAGGGAAATAGGGACGGAATCTTGGATGGAATCTTGAAAATCCAAAACATCGCACAGCCTCAAAGGAGAAACCCTCGTCAGTAATGTCTGCTTTTGTCCCCTTCAAAAATAAGGCCTACACTTGGAGAACAATATCACAACGTGCAGCCTGTTGCATCAGAACGATTAGAGCTCACTCTGTACCATTCGACAGGCACACACACACAAACACACTCTTTGACAAACAGGCAGCCCCGCGGTCCATAATGAGTGCCCTTAAACTCTACAGTTGCCAATTACAGGGCATTATTAGCATCAAAATGTATTTAAAATCAGGCTCTTTTTGTTAACTAAACCATGGTGGAGCTCCTTGGCGGTGCACGTGCTCCTCAGCGGTGCATGCACACGCTCCTCAGCGGTGCACCCACACACACAGTGTGATCAAGTGCACTGAACCTCACAGCTTGTTCACATTTAATTAAGGGGTTTTGAGAAAAAATTCCATCTAAATTCACAGAATGTCTCAAATCTTTTGAGTTGGGGCTTGTTTGCACTTATGTACTCTCAGGAGGACTATGTTACACAGCCACCCAGAACGGGAAGATTCCACGGTTTCATCACCCCAGAGGTTGGTGCGTGTTGTGTATTCTTATGTTACACAGCCACCCAGAACGGGGGAAGATTCCACGGTTTCATCACCCCAGAGGTTGGTGCATGTTGTGTATTCTTATGTTACACAGCCACCCAGAACGGGAAGATTCCACGGTTTCATCACCACAGAGGTTGTTGCGTGTTGTGTATTCTTATGAAAAACAGCCACCAAAAAGATCAGGGGAGGAAGAAACTGAGTGTAAAGGGATGCGTGACTTTAGTAGGTCGGTTTAGGGGTTCAGCAGGAGTATTGCTAAAGAGAAGGTTTTGTTGTTCAATGAATGTCAATCATCTACAGATTGCGAAATATGCGTATTTTTTTGATGTTGATGGGGGCAGGGGGGTTAAGTTACTGTATATAATATGTACATTTGAAGTCGGAAGTTTACATACACTTTGGTTGGAGTCATTAACTCGTTTTTCAACCACTCCACAAATTTCTTGTTCAGCTCAGGAAGGAGACGTGTTCTGTCTGCTAGAGATGAACATACTTTGGTGCGAAAAGAGCAAATCAATCCCAGAACAACAGCAAAGGACCTTGTGAAGATGCTGGAGGAACCAGGTACAAAAGTATCTATATCCACAGAGATGGCCGTTCTATCTCGACATAACCTGAAACTATGCAGTTTTTTGTTTTTTTACGTGTTAAAACCACCATTAAAACCCCAGGTCATCTTAGGTTTCAACTGCACAGTGGGGACAAGAACTACTGAATATAAGAAATTTCAACTCACCATCAGTACGACCAAGAATATGTTTTGATCCTGTGTTCTGCCTTACAAACAGGAAATGGAATGGGGCATGCAGCGACCCATTGAAACGACTCCGAAAAAGGGAAAGCGGCGGTGTTCTGGTCAAACATCCCAAATGTGAAGCACGGGGGTGGCGCAGCATCACTTGTGGGGTATTCTTCTTGCAAGAGGGTCCAGTCTCTCGACAAAAGGTTGATGAAATCCGAGCAAGGGTGGCATATCCAGAGGGACATCTCAGAGACTGCAAATGGGTCTTCCAAATGGACAATGGCTTACTGGGAAAATTCCAAATTTCACCTTTACGGGTTTCTCCAGGTAGGCAAGTTGGAAACAAAGTTCTCATCTTAAGAAGAGTGGAAAGCAGTTTGCCTCATGACTACACAGAGGACACATGTGATAATAAAACATACAGAACTCAATAATACAGTTACCTGAAAAAGGCCATGGTGCAAAGTAACCGCATTATCTAGCAAGAAAACACTCGATTATAATCACAGGAAGAATCCCCCCCAAGCAGACACATCGATGGCTCTAGGAACTTTAAACTCTTTGCAAACTAAAACATCCGGAAAGAGCTGCATTTTGTAGGGGAAATTATAGATGAAAACAAGACTCCCTAAATTTTATCAGCATATCGAGCTGCTCCAGCTGGTGGTAAAACCTAGTGGATCATTGTTACTCAGTTTCAGAGATTTTTGTAGGCCCAGTCATTGGCAAGAGGCTGCCAAAGGAGGTATTGGTTTTGCTGATCCCTGCCTACAGACAGAAATTAAAACAGGTGGGTGCACGCTGATGACCAGCTGGTGAACAAGCTGGCTTACACTAGCAAAGACTTATAGATGACCTGGGACATGGGTTTCGTACGAGTCAGATGGGAAGGGACGCCAACTGAGAGCGTTCACAGAACGCAGTCGTGGGTAAGATGTTTATTTATTTAGCAACTTTTAAAAACATTCTTAACCAGAAACCGTTATTGATGGCAGCATTTGTCATGAAATTGTCTTGTCACCACTGCTTTTAATCTGGCAAGGTGTCTGGCAACATGACTGAATACAAACAGTGCAGCTATTCCCTCCGTTTCTATCAAACAAGCTAAGCGTCAGTACTCTCACAAAGTGGAATCTCAATTCAATGGCTCAGACACAAGAGGCATGTCCCAGCTGTTCCTCATTCACGGACTAATCAATCATTTAATCCAGCCCAGTCACCTGGACCAGGATGTCTTGCTCCCAGGCAGATTAAGTCCCTATTTGCCCCTTTGAGGACAATACAGTGCCACTGACACGTCCTGCAACGGATCCTTGCAGTCTCTCCTTCACTGCAGCTGAGTTTGAGTAAGACATTTAAACGTGTTTCCCTCAGATGCTGCAGGGTGAGCAGGTGTCTGAGTCCCCAGCAAGTGCCCTCCGAGAGGCAGACCAGCTGGCCGGTGTGTTTACGGACATATTCAATCAATCCCTATACCAGTCTGCTGTTCCCACATGCTTCAAGATTGCCACCATTGTTCCTGTTACTGGAAGAAAGCTAAGGTAACTGAGCTAAGTCGACTACCGGGTCCTCATTCACCTGCATAACAGAAGGATTTGACCAAGAATGGTCAAGGACTATGGATTCACCTCCACCCTACCTGACAGTTCCAGGGACCCACTCCAGACACGAGCAGGAATTGTCTGTCCGGCATGCCGATGCAGACCCTCAACCACACTGCACACTGCCCTAACCCACCTCTCAAGACAATATCAGAGAATGCTGTTCATCGTGTCACCAGCTACATTCAACACCATAGGTTCTCCGAGCTCTCCGCTCGAACCCTGGGTTAATAACCCACCTTGTTACTTCTGGGCAGCCCACTGAGGGCCGCTCCCCAGGTGGTGATAGGCATCAACATCTCCTCCCCAACCTCAACACGGGGGCCCCAGAGAGAGTGCGTTCTGATTGCCCTCTCCTATACTCCCTGTTCACCCACGACTGCGTGGCCACGCACGCCTCCAACTCAATCATCAAGTTTGCGGGACACAACAGTGGTAGGCTTGATTCGGCTACAGGGAGGAGTGAGGGCACAGCTATGGAGTGTGGTGTCACTAAAATTATCTGAACTTTAAAGAGGAGATGATAAGGGTTTTTGATTGTCAGTTTTTGGGAAAGAAGCTTCCTGGTCCCTGTCTTCCCTATGTCAAGGTAATCGATGGAACATTAGTCAATAGAGTTTTAAGTTCCTCCAGTAACATCACAGACAAACTGAATTGGTCCACTTTTCTGGAGGGACTCCGTGAAGAAGGTTAAGGATGCGATTCTATTCAAGGTTCCATCCAGGAGGCTTTGAAAAAACTCGCTTGTCGCAAAAGCACTCACAAACTTCGTCACAGAGCTCATAGAGAGCATCCTGGCGGGCTGTATCACCGCCTGTGCAACTCTCCCCCTCAACCGTAAGGCTCTCCAGAGGTAGTGAGGACTGAGCACAACGCATCACCGGGGGCAAACTACCTGCCCTCCAGGACACCTACACCACCCGTTGTTACAGGAAGGCCATAAAGATCATCAAGGACATCAACCACCCTGAACTCACTGCCTGTTCCCCTGCTATCATCCAGTCATGTCATGTCAGTAGGCCAGAGCTCATCAAAGCTGGGACCGAGAGACTGAAAAACAGCTTCTATCTCAAGGCCATCAGACTGTTAAATAGCCACCACTAACATTGAGTGGGTCCATCTACTGTCATTGACCGGACCCAACTCCAGCCATTTTAATAGACTCTGATGGAAATGATGCTGTTTTATCACTAGCCACTTTAAACAATGCTACCTTAGACAGTTAGGGAGCCCACATTATTCATCTTTGCATATGTATGGTAGTACTCTACCCCAGTACTGCATTATATGAAACACATTTAACCCTCACTAGCCATCTTTAACTATGAGACCATTTTGTTTGATTTTTTGTCTACACACTCATCTCATATGTATCTAGATACCATCTACTGTATGCTGCTCTGTACCATCCTTCATTCATATATCCTTATGTACATGTTCCTTATCCCCTTACACTGTGTCATAAGAAGTAGTTTTGGAATTGTTGTTATTTCTTGTTTGTTTATCACTGCATTCTCAGGACTAGAACACAAGTGATTTGACAGGAGTGCCGGATTAACATCTGCTAACCATGTGTTGACAAATAAAATTTGATTTGATTTGAGGAACCAACTCCCTATCTATATCACCAGTAAATGATTGTTGTTCTATCTCTTTAACCTGAAAGGATGCGCAGCTTCCGCCATCCTTGCTGCAAAACCACCATAAAAAGCCAGACTGAGGTTTGCAACTGCACATGGGGGACCATTCTGTACTTTTTGGAGAAACTCTGGTCTGATGAAACAAAAATAGAACTATTTTTGGCCATAATGACCATTGTTTGTTTGGAGGAAAAATGGGGAGCCTTCAAGCCCTTGAAGAACACTCCCTGCCATCCCAAATGTGAAGCACGGGGTGGCGCAGCATCAGGTTGTGGGGTTGCTTTACTGCAAGAGGGACTGGTGGTCCAAAATAGTTTGCTCTAAGGAGTTTTGGATATATTGAAGCAACATCTCAAGATTTTTTCGCAAATGGTAGTCTTCCAAATGGACAATGGCTTTTTAAAATTTTTTCACCTTTATTTAACCAGGAGCAAGTTGGGAACAAGTTCTCATTTACAATTGGACCGTTTGATCTTGACACATACTCAACACAGAGTTACACATGGAGTAGCGCAAACATACAGTCAATAATACAGTAGAAAAAGGTCATGTTTTGTCAAATATTGTCTTGTCATATGCAAGTAAAACACTGGAATGGTTGATTTGCAGTGGAAGAATGTGCAAAGTAGAGAGAGAAATAATGGGGTGCATAGGAGCAAAATAAATAAATACAGTAGGGAAAGAGGTAGTAGTTTGGGCTAAATTATAGATGGGCAATGTACAGGTGCAGTAATCTGTGAGCTGCTCTGCAGCTGGTGCTTAAAGCTTTGAGGGAGATAAGTGTTTCCAGTTTCAGAGATTTTTGTAGTTCGTTCCAGTCATTGGCGGATCCAATGGATTGGTATTGGTTTTGGGGGTGACCATACCTGCTGGAGCGCATGCTACAGGTGGGTGCTGCTATGATGACCAGCGAGCTGAGATAAGGGGGGGCTTTACCTAGCAAAGACTTATAGATGACCTGGAGCCAGTGGGTTTGCTGTTCAAGATCGAGGGTCTCCAGTCGGTTCAGGTTACGAGTGGAAGTTGTGTTTTTTTTTATTTATTTATTTCACTTGTATTTATTTTCTTATTTCACCTTTATTTAACCAGGTAGGCTAGTTGAGAACAAGTTCTCATTTACAAATGCGACCTGGCCAAGATAAAGCATAGCAGTGTGAACAGACAACAACACAGAGATACACATGGAGTAAACAATAAACAAGTCAATAACACAGTAGAAAGAAAAAAATAGTCTATATACATTGTGTGCAAAAGGCACGAGGAGGTAGGCGGATAATTCCAATTTTGCAGATTAACACTGGAGTGATAAATGATCAGATGGTCATGTGCAGGTAGAGATACTGGAGTGCAAAATAGCAGAAAAGTAAATAAATATAAACAGTATGGGGATGAGGTAGGTAAATTGGGTGGGCTATTTACCGATGGACTATGTACAGCTGCAGCGATCGGTTAGCTGCTCAGATAGCAGATGTTTGAAGTTGGCGAGGGAGATAAGTCTCCAACTTCAGCAATTTTTGCAATTCGTTCCAGTCACAGGCAGCAGAGAACTGGAAGGAAAGGTGGCCAAATGAGGTGTTGGCTTTAGGGATGATCAGTGAGATACACCTGGTGGAGCGCATGCTACGGGTGGGTGTTGCCATCGTGACCAGTGAACTGAGATAAGGCGGAGCTTTACCTAGCATGGACTTGTAGATATATGGGGCTTTGGTGACAAAACGTATGGCACTGTGATAGACTGCATCCAATTTATTGAGTAGGGTATTGGAGGCTATTTTGTAAATGACGTCGCCAAAGTCGAGGATTGGAAGGATGGTCAGTTTTACAAGGGTATGTTTGGCAGCATGGGTGAAGGATGCTTTGTTGCGAAATAGGAAGCCAATTCTAGATTTAACTTTGGATTGGAGATGTTTGTGAGTCTGGAAGGAGAGTTTACAGTCTAACCAGACCCCTAGGTATTTGTAATTGTCCACATATTCAGAGCCGTCCAGAGTAGTGATGTTGGACAGGCAGGCAGGTGCAGGCAGCAATCGGTTGAAGAGCATGCATTTAGTTTTACTTGTATTTAAGAGCAATTAGAGGCCACATAAGGAGTGTTGTATGGCATTGAAGCCCGTCTGTTTTGTTAACACAGTGTCCAAAGAAGGGCCAGAAGTATACAGAATGGTGTCGTCTGCGTAGAGGTGGATCAGAGACTCACCAGCAGCAAGAGCGACATCATTAATGTATACAGAGAAGAGAGCCGGTCCAAGAATTGAACCCTGTGGCACCCCCATAGAGACTTCCAGAGGCCCGGACAACAGACCCTCCGATTTGACACACTGAACTCTATCAGAGAAGTAGTTGGTGAACCAGGCGAGGCAATCATTTGAGAAACCAAGGCTGTCGCGTCTACCGATGAGGATGTGGTGATTGACAGAGTCGAAAGCCTTGGCCAGGTCAATGATTACAGCTGCACAGTATTGTTTCTTATCGATGGCGGTTACAATATCGTTTAGGACCTTGAGCATGGCTGAGGTGCACACATGACCAGCTCTGAAACCAGATTGCATAGTGGAGAAGGTATGGTGGGATTCAAAATGGTCGGTAATCTGTTTGTTGACTTGGCTTTCGAAGACCTTAGAATGGCAGGGTAGAATAGATATAGGTCTGTAGCAGTTTGGGTCAAGAGTGTCCCCCCCTTTGAAGAGGGGGATGACTGCAGCTTTCCAATCTTTGGGAATCTCAGGCGACACGAAAGAGATTTGAACAGGCTAGTAATAGGGGTGGCAACAATTTCGGCAGATAATTTTAGAAAGAAAGGGTCCAGATTGTCTAGCCCGGCTGACTTGTAGGTGTCCAGATTTTGCAGCTCTTTCAGAACATCAGCTGACTGGATTTGGGAGAAGGAGAAATGGGGAAGACTTGGGTGAGTTACTGTGGGGTGTGCAGTGCTGTTGACCGGGGTTGGGGTAGCCAGGTGGAAAGCATGGCCAGCCGTAGAAAAATGCTTATTGAAATTCTCAAATATAGTGGATTTATCGTGGTGAGTGTTTCCTATCTTCAGTGCAGTGGGCAGCTGGGAGGAGGTGTTCTTATTCTCCATGGACTTTAGTGTCCCAGAACTTTTTGAGTTTGTGTTACAGGAAGCAAATTTCTGCTTGAAAAAGCTAGCCTTGGCTTTTCTAACTGCCTGTGTATATTGGTTTCTAGCTTCCCTGAAAAGTTGCATATTAAAGGGGCTGTTCGATGCTAATGCAGAACGCCATAGGATGTTTTTGTGTTGGTTAAGGGCAGTCAGGTCTGGAGAAAACCAAGGGCTATATCTGTTTCTGTTTCCAAATTGCTTGAATGGGGCATGCTTATTTAAGATGGTGAGGAAGGCATAATTGTTTTTTTTAAACAGGCATCATCTACTGACGGGATGAGATCAATATCCTTCCAGGATACCCTGGCCAGATCGATTAGAAAGGCCTGCTCGCTGAAGTGTTTCAGGGAGCGTTTGACAGTGATTAGTGGAGGTCGTTTGACCACTGACCCATTACGGATGCAAGCAATGATCGCTGAGATCTTGGTTGAAAACAGCAGAGGTGTATTTTAGAGGGCAAGTTGGTTAGGATGATATCTATGAGGGTGCCCGTGTTTACAGCTTTGGGGTGGTACCTGGTAGGTTCATTGATCATTTCTGTGAGATTGAGGGTGTCAAGCTTAGATTGTAGGATGGCTGGGGTGTAAAGCATGTTCCAGTTTAGGTCGCCCAGCAGCACGAGCTCTGAAGATAGATGGTGGGCAATCAGTTCACATATGGTGTCCAGAGCACAGCTGGGGGCAGAGGGTGGTCTATAGCAGGCAGCAACGGTGAGAGACTTGTTTTTAGAGGTGGCTTGTTAAAAGTAGAAGTTCAAATTGTTTGGGTACAGACCTGGATAGTAGGACAGAACTCTGCAGGCTATCTTTGCAGTAGATTGCTACACCGACCCTTTGGCCATTCTATCTTGTCTGAAAATGTTGTAGTTCGGGATGAAAATGTCAGAATTTCTGGTGGTCTTCCTAAGCCAGGATTCAGACATGGTTAAAACATCCGGGTTGGCAGAGTGTGCTAAAGCAGTGAATAAAACAAACTTAGGGAGGAGGCTTCAAATGTTAACATGCATGAAACCAAGGCTATTACGGTTACAGAAGTCATCAAAAGAGAGCACCTGGGGAATAGGAGTGGAGTTAGATTACTTGTTGGTTATTACTGCATTGTCGGAACTAGAAGCACAAGCATTTCGCTACACTTGCATTAACATCTGCTAACCATGTGTATGTGACAAATCAAATTTGATTTGATTTGAGGCACTTGCAGGGCCTGGATTCACCTCACATCACCAAAGGAACAGAGGAGGAGTAGGATAAGGGTACAGCTAAAAGCTATGAGAATTGATCGTCTAGAATGTCTGAAATAGAGAGTAAAAGGAGGTTTCTGGGGGCGATAAAATAGCTTCAAGGTAAAATGTACAGACAAAGGTATGGTAGGATGTGAATACAGTGGAGGTAAACCTAGGTATTGAGTGATGAGAGAGATATTGTCTCTAGAAACATAATTGAAACCAGGTGATGTCATCGCATGTGTGGGTGGTGGAACTGAAAGGTTGGATAAGGTACAGTGAAATAGGCCAATAAACACTAACCAGAACAGCAATGGACAAGGCATATTGACATTAACGAGAGGCATGTTTAGTCGAGTGATCATAAGGGTCCAGTGAGTAGTGAGGTTGGTTGGGGTCATGACGATTTAGACAGCTAGCCGGTCTATCGGTAGCAAGCTAGCATAGGATGGAGGTCTGTTTTTAGCCACCTTGTGTGTTTCCGTCGGAAGATTAGTGGGGTTCCGTGTGGTAGAGGGGATAAATCCAATTGGCAAAATAGATATAGTTATAGTGACCCAAGAAAATTGTCCGATAGACTTGTTCAAATAAGCAGCCGATAAGACAGCTAACAATTAGCGTGCCGCAGATGGGCGTTCAGGTGACGTCGCGACGGAGGGGCCAGTTGGATAACTAAACTGGCTAGCCAGAAGCTAACATTAGTATTCAGCTAACCACGATTTGTGGTCATCAGCTATCCTTTAGCTCGAAAATCTATCGCCAGTTTTGTACAACGCGATTCAGACTAGAACACATCGGACCTATTTTTCTCTCCATATCCCCGGATTTCAACCGCAAGCTCTGGACATTTATACCTGGATCTCGCAGCTAGTTAGCTGATATCCGTGTGACTATTGGCTTACGTCGATCCCGGAGCAAACATCAATTATTCCCGAGCTAGCCAGCTGAAGAGTTCTATCAGCCACTCCTGGGCTACAATCACCTATCCGGACCCGTTTTACTGCCAATGCGGAGCCCCACCGGGCCTTCACGACTGGACTACAGACATTATCTGTCCGAGGGAGTTATCCAACTGGCCCCTCCGTTGCGACGTTACCTGAACGCCCATCTGCGGCACGCCAATTGTTAGCTGTCTAACGGCTGCTTACACACACACACACACACACACACACACACACACACACACAAATGAATGAATGAATGACGAGGACAAAGGACGTCTGACTGCTATACCATCTTGGGAGTCAGAAAGACTTATGGCTTAAGGACAACAAAGTCATGGTATTGGAGTGGCCATCACAAAGCCCTGACCTCAATCGTATAGAAAATTTGTGGGTAGAACTGAAAAAGCGTGTGCGAGCAAGGAGGCTTTGTCAGTAGGAATGGGCCAAAATTCACCCAACTTATTGGGGAAGCTTGTGGAAGGCTACCTGAAACATTTGAACCATGTTAAACAATTTGAAGGCAATGCTACCAAATACTAATTGAGTGTATGTAAACTTCTGACCCACTGGGAATGTGATGAAAGAAATAAAAGCTGAAATGAATCAAAAGCTGAAATGAATCAAACGCTGAAATGAATCAAACGCTGAAATGAATCATTCTCTCTACTATTATTCTGACATCTCACATTATTAAAATAAAGTGGGGATCCTAATTGACCTTAAACAGGGACTTTTTACTAGGACTAAATGTCAGGAATTGTGAAAAACTGAGTTTAAATGTATTTGGCTAAGGCGTATGTAAACTTCCGACTTCAACTGTAAATAATATGTCTGTGGTTAAGCAAGCATGAAGAGTTACACCATTCAGGATCAGGGAATTCATCTTCCTATTCAAGTGCCATCACTCATTCACCAATCAGGCAAGGAGAGAATATAACGCATCATAAATCGACAGTCTTACAGCAGTACTCCTGTATACCAGGACACTGTGAATGTGTCGGTGGTGAGCTAACAAACACTGGCGCTGAGGGCTCACTGTGCTATAAGCCATGTGGGCGTCACGCTAGGCTTGGCCACACAAAGCCACTGTGTGAACAAGTGTTTGGTGTTCAGAATCCTTGGGTCGCCTCCATGGGGAACCCAACCCCCCGCCTGGGCCTTGTCTTTCATAAGGGCTGGAGCATGTGAGGGAGGAGGAGGTGGTGGTGGAGGAGGAGTACTGTGTGTTTCGAATTTCAAAACTCATCTACTGAAGGAAGATGACAAGCAGAGACATTAATAAAGCCAAGATGCTTTCAGAAGTCATTCAACCGCTGCTGAGTATTACTACACTGCATTCTACAGATATTCTGTTTTGTTGTTTTCTTTCAGAAAATCAAAAAAGGACCCAAAAACAAGACGACTATATGTTATCATGGAGCCAGCTCGCTCCTGAGATGTGTGTGTTTTTTCTCTGAATATGTTGTCTCCTCAGTTCCCGGCACAGCAGCAGTGTGAGCATGTGTGTCTGCCCCTTGAGTGTGGAGCAGATATCCCCGCAAACGCCCTGGGCCGGGGACTTCTGAGTGAGGCTTAAGAGTGTGTGTGCATACGTATTGAGATTTCATGTGCTTGATCCCCTCCGAGATGAGGGTACACCAACAGCGTACGTAAGATGGTGGGTCGGGACACCTCGCCACCCTCCCCTCACCCTTCCTGCTCCTGACAGGAATGTACACGCCGGAATCACACGGTCACGCCAATGAGAGGAGCCAATTTCAATGTGATCTGAGCAGGAGACACATTTAAAGAATGTTGGGTTGGGAGAGAGAAAAGAAGAGGAAAAGACATCCTCCAACCAGTCTTGCACATTCCAGAAGGTTCTGCCATATGCTTGTTGTTGAGGACACAGACACAGCTGCCCCCGAGACTGATTTTTGCTGGGTTTTCGTGGTCCTGTCTTTAGGCGCCAGTGTGGTCCTGGGTGCTAATTACAATTCCAGACCAAAACGGAAAGGGAAAAATGAAAAGAGGGAGACGGAGAGAGAAGGACAGAGAGGAGGGGATCTTAGCTAAACAAAGGCTTCTGTGTAAGTGAGGATTGGGCCAAGATGGGGAGTTGGAGGCTGATTAAAACTATACTCTGTGGGGAAACCATTGTTAGGAGACATGGAGAGAAACTGACCGGACTGGGATTGTGCTAGCATCACTTTTGTCCACTACGTCAGACATCGATTTTCACACAAACTAAAAAAAAATAGAAACTCCTTATTGATATTCTACTGGTCAAACCTGAGCAACAAAGAAAAAAAAGCATCAAAAGATTGTGATGCAGAAGGGATACCTCCAATCATTCATTAATCTGACTAAATATATTTGGATTTGTTTAACACTTTTTTGGTTACTACATGATTCCTACTGTACCAGTCAAAGGTTTGGACACACCTACTCATTCAAGGGTTTTTCTTCATTTTTGTATTATTTTCTACATTGTAGAATAATAGTGAAAACATCAAAACTATTAAATAACACTTATGGAATCATGTAGTAACCAAAAAAGTGTGAAACAAATCAAAATATATTTTAGATTCTTCAAAGTAGCCCATCTTTGCCTTGATGACAGCGTTGCACACTCATGGCATTCTCACAACCAGCTTCACCTGGAATGCTTTTAAACAGTCTTGAAGGAGTTCCCACATATGCTGAGCACTTGTTGGCTGCTTTTCCTTCACTCTGCGGTCCAACTCATCCCAAACCATCTCAATTGGTTTGAGGTCAGGTGATTGTGGAGGCCAGGTCATCTGATGCAGCACTAATCACTCTCCTTCTTGGTCAAATAGCCCTTACACAGCCTGGAGGTGTTGGGTCATCGTCCTGTTGAAAAACAAATGATAGTCCCACTAAGCCCAAACCAGATGTGAGGGTGTATCGCTGCAGAATGCTGTGGTAGCCATGCTGATGAAGTGTGCCTTGAATTCTAAATAAATCACGAACAGTGTCACCAGCAAAGCACCATCACTCCTCCATGCTTCATGGTGGGAACCACACATTCAGAGATCATCCGTTCACCTACTCTGCATCTCACAAAGACACGACGGTTGGAACCAAACATCTCAAATTTGGACTCATCAGTCTAAAGGACATGTTGAGATGCGTTGGTTACTTGAACTCTGAAGCATTTATCTGGGCTGCAATTTCTGAGGCTGGTAACTCTAATGAACTTATCCTCTGCAGCAGAGGTAACTCTGGGACATCCTTTCCTGTGGCAGTCCTCATGAGAGGCGGTCCTCATGAGAGTCAGTTTCATCATAGCGCATCATGGTTTTTGCGACCGCACTTAAAGAAACGTTCAAAGTTTCCTGAAATTTTCCAGATTGACTGATCTTCATGATGATGGACTGTCATTTCTTTTTGCTCATTTGAGCTGTTCTTGCCATAATATGGACTTGGTATTTTACCAAATAGGGCAAATCTTCTGTATACCCCCCCCCCTACCTTATCACAACACAACTGATTGGCTCAAAAGTATTAAGAAAGAAATTCCACAAATTAACTTTAAACAAGGCACACCTGTTAATTGAAATGCATTCCAGGTGAGTACTTCATTAAGATGGCTGAGATAATGGCAAGGGTGTGCAAAGAGGTCATCAAGGCAACTTTGAAGAAACTCAAAATATAAAATATATTTGGATTTATTTAACACTTTTTTGGTTACAACATGATTCCACATGTGTTATTTAAAGGGGAAATCAGCAGTTGCTCCATACATTTTTCGATTAAAAAATTAATGATATGTACCCATTGATTCTTGAAGAATATAACTTATAAATGCTTCAAGAGCTTAGTTTAACTGTCGTACCCCATCAATACCCAACATATAAGCTTGATTTACTCCCATGTTTGTAAACAAAGTCAATTTAAACAAACACTATATAGCCTCAAAACATGCTTAGAATGATCATTTTGAAATAATGGATGGTCAGTCTTTGCATCCATAACTCTATGCATTTGAAAGTGGTTCCATTTCTCCAGCCCCATCCCTCAGCTCTTACCGAAACAGGGACGAGGAGAACACTTTGTTATTGTTTCTACTGCTGATTGACGCTTTACGTGTGATGTGTGTGAACGCATGTGTGTGTGGCAATGTAATATTGCATGACGCTAGACTAAAGTCAAGGGCACACACTCAAACCAAAGCTCAGGGAGCCTGACAGAGTCCAATATCCCAGGAGAATAGTTACAGTTATGATGCCAGCAGAGTATCTCTCAATAGTGCCACTCACAGACTCTCTCTCTCCTCTTTCCCATTAGTTTGAGTGAGCAAAGGCAACTGTTTGGAAAACACAAGGCCAGGCAAGGCTCCTAAACAAACACACACACCAAGAATCCAATCTATGAGAATGATTGGCCGTGGGGTTAGAATGCAATTCACCACTTCAGAAAACAACACTGTAAATAAAAAGAGGCCAAACTCCTCACATCTCCTCCACACAGGATTGGGGAGTAACTGGTTACATGTAATCAGTTACATTACCAGCAAAAATATTGTAATCAGATTGCAGATACTTTTGAAAAACTAGATCAGTGTTTCCCAAACAGTGAGTACCCTGAACAGTACACATTTTTACTGTAATCCTGGACAAGCACACCTGATTAAACTTGTCAACTAATCATCAAGCCCTCAATGAGTTAAATGAGGTGTGTTTGTCAAGGACTACAACCTGTGTACTGTTGGGGGTACTCGTGGACTGGGGTTGGGAAACATTGAACTATACTGAACAAAAATATAAACGCAATAATCTCAAAGGTTTTGCTGAGCTCCAGTTCATATAAGGAAATCAGTCAATATAAATGAATTCATTAGGCCCTAACCAGGGGTGGGCAACTCCAGTCCTTGAGGGCCTGATTAGTGTCACACTTTTTCTCCTTCCCTAGCAAACACAACTGATAAATCAAACTGCATTCTAAACTGAAGATCATGATTAGTTGATTATTGGAGTCAGGTGTGTTAGCTGGGGCAAAACTGTGACACCATCAGGCCCTCGAGGACTGGAGTTGTACGGAGGAGACCAAGGCGCAGCGTGATATGAATACATGATTTTAATGAAGACGAAGAACACTTAAACTATACAAAAACAACAAACCGAACGTGAAGCTATATAATACTAGTGCAGACAGGCAACTAGACATAGAAAATAACCCACGAAATACCCAAAGAAGATGGCTGCCTAAATATGGTTCTATAAACGATAAACAGCTGCCTCTAATTGAGAACCAATCTAGGCAACCATAAACATACATAAACACCTAGATGGTAAACAACCCCATAAACATACAAAACCCATAGTCAGTACAAAAACACATACATCACCCATGTCACACCCTGACCTAACCAAAATAATAAAGAAAACAATGAATACTAAGGTCAGGGCGTGACATCTCCTAAGAGAAATAAGCTTTTTGGCATATGGAACATTTCTGGGACCTTTTATTTCATGAAACATGGGACCAGCACTTTACATGTTGCGTTTATATTTTTGTAGATGATTGCTTCTTGGATGACACCTGCTCCTTATGACACCTTTCTGTTTTCTCAAGGACATTCAATTAAGGAATGAAAAAGGAAGAAAGTTTAATTTTGTTCCACCTGAGCAAGTCTAACCACAAGTCAGAGGCCACTATGATGACACACCAAATGCGTTTGATGGATCCTTTTAGTCTTCTTATAATGCAGGGGTAAGGCAACCCTGGTCCCGGAGTTCCGCAGCACTTCATGTTTTTGATTTAACCGACCTGGAAGACCAGGTGTGTTGAATTTATGCAATCACTGAACTGATCAATTAGCTCAGTTGGTCAGGTGTGCTGCAGAGTTGGAACAAAATCTTGCAGCATTCCAGGAAAAAGGTTTCCTACCCCTGTTCTAATGCCTCTTAAGGGTAAAGTAATCCAAAAGTACAAAGTAATCAGATTGTTACTGAGTTTAAGTAATCCAAAAGTTACATTACGGGCAATTCCACAAACTAATGTTACGGTTTCTTAAAGAAGACTTACGAACCCGGGTCTCCGAAGTGAGAAATAGTTTAACCAACTACACTTAGGTTGGAGTCAGAAGATTAGGCAAACACAGCAGTTTTTCAACCACTCCACAAATGTCCTTCAGGTTAACTCCACAACCTCAAAAGTTTTGGCAAGAACAAAGGTAATCCTCCAAGACAAAAAAAGGTAAATCAAGGTTGTGCATGACAAGCCTGATTTTCCAAAATTGTTTACAAGACAGATTATTTCACTTCATTCACTGTATCACAATTCCAGTGGGTCAGAAGTTTACATACAAACACAGAGCAAATAACTGGAAAACATTTAAACAATCTTGGAAAAGGCACAGGTGAAAATTATGGGGATCATGGAAAACAAAAAGGTCAACAAGCACAATGGGGGCATCTAGTGACCAAAAAGGCTAATTGACAACATTTGAGTCAATTGGAGTTAAAAGTTTACATACCTGCTTGGATGTATTTCAAGTTTTCCTACCACTCACAAATGTCAGTGCCTCAGTTTTGCTTGATATCATGGGTAAATCAAGTGATTTTTCCAAAAGAAATCAGCCAAGACCCTTCAGAAAATAAATTGTAGAACTCCACAAGTCTGGTTCATCCTTGGGAGCAACGCCTGAAGGCACCATCAGTCAGGAAGTTAAAGCTTGGTCACAAATGGGTAAATCATCAGCCAAGACCCAGAAAATTTGTAGACCTCCACAAGTCTGGTTCATCCATGGGAGCAACGCCTAAAGGCACCATCAGTCAGGAAGTTAAAGCTTGGTCACAAATGGGTCATGCAAATGGACAATGACCCCAATAATACTTTTGCCAAAGTTGTGGCAAAAGGGCTTAAGAACAATAAAGTCAAAGTATTGGAGTGGCCATCACAAAGCCCTGACCTCAATCCTATAAAAAATGTGTGAGCAGAACTGAAAAGGTGTGTGCGAGCAAGGAGGCCTACAAACCTGACTCTGATACACCAGCTCTGTCAGGAGGAATGGGCCAAAGTTCACCCAACTTATTGAGGGAAGCTTGTGGAAGGCTAACCAAAACGTTTGACCCAGGTTAAACAATTTAAAGGCAATGCTACCAAACAGTAATTGAGTGTATGTAAACTTCTGACCCACTGAGAATGTGCTGAAAGAAATAAAAGCTGAAATAAATCCTTCTCTCTACTATTATTCTGACATGTCACATTCTTAAAATAAAGTGGTGATCTTAACTGACCTAAAACAGGGATTTTTTTACTAGGATTAAATGTCAGGAATTGTGAAAAATTGAGTTTAAATGTATTTGGCTAAGGTGTATGTAAACCTCCGACTTAAACTGCAACTCTCACTTATATCTTAACACACACAAACCAGAGGTGGATGGGAGGGAGGAGATATAGTATGACAGGCTCATTGTAATGGCTGGAATAGTATAAATGAAACGGTATCCAACATATGGAAACCACATGTTGACTCCATTCCATTGCAGCCATTACAATAGCCCGTTCTCCTATAGTTCCTCCCACCAGCCTCCACTGGCACACACACACGCCCACACACATTAAACAGGCCTCTACAGTAGAACCTTACAAAACTCATCTCACTCAGTTTCTGAAAATGAACCTGAGAGACACTTTTCCAGTCAAACAACACATGTCCTTTCAAACTATGAAACTAGCTAGGTTAGATCATATTAAATACACTCCTACTATAGCTAGGTTATTAAATACACTCCTACTATAGCTAGGTTATTAAATACACACCTATTATAGCTAGGTTATTAAATACACCCCTACTATAGCTAGGTTAGATCATATTAAATACACTCCTACTATAGCTAGGTTATTAAATACACTCCTACTATAGCTAGGTTATTAAATACACACCTATTATAGCTAGGTTATTAAATACACCCCTACGTAACGTAAGCAACACTGCTAGCTAGCCAGCTAGCCCCCGAATAGCAACACTGCAGAAACTATTACACTCAACGGAACGACTTGATTAGTGTAGTGTCAACAACGCACCCACTGCCAGCTGGCCTACTTCAGCAGTACTGTATCAATTTAATCATTTTAGTCAATAAGATTCTTGCTACGTAGCTTAACATTCTGAACATTCGAGACGTGTAGTCCACTTGTCATTCCAATCTCCTTTGCATTAGCGTAGCCTCTTCTGTAGCCTGTCAACTATGTGTCTGTTTATCCCTGTTCTCTCCTCTCTGCACAGACCATACAAACGCTCCACACCGCGTGGCCGCGGCCACCCTACTCTGGTGGTGCCAGCGCGCACGACCCACGTGGAGTTCCAGGTCTCCGGTAGCCTCTGGAACTGCCAATCTGCGGTCAACAAGGCAGAGTTCATCTCAGCCTATGCCTCCCTCCAGTCCCTCGACTTCTTGGCACTGACGGAAACATGGATCACCACAGACAACACTGCTACTCCTACTGCTCTCTCTTCGTCCGCTCACGTGTTCTCGCACACCCCGAGAGCTTCTGGTCAGCGGGGTGGTGGCACCGGGATCCTCATCTCTCCCAAGTGGTCATTCTCTCTTTCTCCCCTTACCCATCTGTCTATCGCCTTCTTTGAATTCCATGCTGTCACAGTTACTAGCCCTTTCAAGCTTAACATCCTTATCATTTATCACCCTCCAGGTTCCCTCGGAGAGTTCATCAATGAGCTTGATGCCTTGATAAGCTCCTTTCCTGAGGACGGCTCACCTCTCACAGTTCTGCGCGACTTTAACCTCCCCACGTCTACCTTTGACTCTTTCCTCTCTGCCTCCTTCTTTCCACTCCTCTCCTCTTTTGACCTCACCCTCTCAACTTCCCCCCCTACTCACAAGGCAGGCAATACGCTCGACCTCATCTTTACTAGATGCTGTTCTTCCACTAACCTCATTGCAACTCCCCTCCAAGTCTCCGACCACTACCTTGTATCCTTTTCCCTCTCGCTCTCATCCAACACCTCCCACACTGCCCCTACTCAGATGGTATCGCGCCGTCCCAACCTTCGCTCTCTCTCCCCCGCTACTCTCTCCTCTTCCATCCTATCATCTCTTCCCTCCGCTCAAACCTTCTCCCACCTATCTCCTGATTCTGCCTCCTCAACCCTCCTCTCCTCCTTCTCTGCATCCCTTGACTCTCTATGTCCCCTATCCTCCAGGCCGGCTCGGTCCTCCTCCCGCTCCGTGGCTCGATGACTCATTGCGAGCTCACAGAACAGGGCTCCGGGCAGCCGAGCGGAAATGGAGGAAAACTCGCCTCCCTGCGGACCTGGCATCCTTTCACTCCCTCCTCTCTACATTTTCCTCCTCTGTCTCTGCTGCTAAAGCCACTTTCTACCACGCTAAATTCCAAGCATCTGCCTCTAACCCTAGGAAGCTCTTTGCCACCTTCTCCTCCCTCCTGAATCCTCCTCCCCTCCCCCTCCTCCCTCTCTGCAGATGACTTCGTCAACCATTTTGAAAAAGAAGGTCGACGACATCCGATCCTCGTTTGCTAAGTCAAACGACACCGCTGGTTCTGCTCACACTGCCCTACCCTGTGCTCTGACCTCTTTCTCCCCTCTCTCTCCAGATGAAATCTCGCGTCTTGTGACGGCCGGCCGCCCAACAACCTGCCCGCTTGACCCTATCCCCTCCTCTCTTCTCCAGACCATTTCCGGAGACCTTCTCCCTTACCTCACCTCGCTCATCAACTCATCCCTGACCGCTGGCTACGTCCCTTCCGTCTTCAAGAGAGCGAGAGTTGCACCCCTTCTGAAAAAACCTACACTCGATCCCTCCGATGTCAACAATTACAGACCAGTATCCCTTCTTTCTTTTCTCTCAAACTCTTGAACGTGCCGTCCTTGGCTAGCTCTCCCGCTATCTCTCTCTGAATGACCTTCTTGATCCAAATCAGTCAGGTTTCAAGACTAGTCATTCAACTGAGACTGCTCTCCTCTGTATCACGGAGGCGCTCCGCACTGCTAAAGCTAACTCTCTCTCCTCTGCTCTCATCCTTCTAGATCTATCGGCTGCCTTCGATACTGTGAACCATCAGATCCTCCTCTCCACCCTCTCCGAGTTGGGCATCTCCGGCGCGGCCCACGCTTGGATTGCGTCCTACCTGACAGGTCGCTCCTACCAGGTGGCGTGCTGAGAATCTGTCTCCTCACCACGCGCTCTCACCACTGGTGTCCCCCAGGGCTCTGCTCTTGGCCCTCTCCTATTCTCGCTATACACCAAGTCACTTGGCTCTGTCATAACCTCACATGGTCTCTCTTATCATTGCTATGCAGACGACACACAATTAATCTTCTCCTTTCCCCCTTCTGATGACCAGGTGGCGAATCGCATCTCTGCATGTCTGGCAGACATATCAGTGTGGATGACGGATCACCACCTCAAGCTGAACCTCGGCAAGACGGAGCTGCTCTTCCTCCCGGGGAAGGACTGCCCGTTCCATGATCTCGCCATCACGGTTGACAACTCCATTGTGTCCTCCTCCCAGAGCGCCAAGAACCTTGGCGTGATCCTGGACAACACCCTGTCGTTCTCAACCAACATCAAGGCGGTGGCCCGTTCCTGTAGGTTCATGCTCTACAACATCCGCAGACTACGACCCTGCCTCACACAGGAAGCGGCGCAGGTCCTAATCCAGGCACTTGTCATCTCCCGTCTGGATTACTGCAACTCGCTGTTGACTGGGCTCCCTGCCTGTGCCATTAAACCCCTTCAACTCATCCAGAACGCCGCAGCCCGTCTGGTGTTCAACCTTCCCAAGTTCTCTCACGTCACCCCGCTCCTCCGTTCTCTCCACTGGCTTCCAGTTGAAGCTCGCATCCGCTACAAGACCATGGTGCTTGCCTACGGAGCTGTGAGGGGAACGGCACCTCAGTACCTCCAGGCTCTGATCAGGCCCTACACCCAAACAAGGGCACTGCGTTCATCCACCTCTGGCCTGCTCGCCTCCCTACCACTGAGGAAGTACAGCTCCCGCTCAGCCCAGTCAAAACTGTTCGCTGCCCTGGCCCCCAATGGTGGAACAAACTCCCTCACGACGCCAGGACAGCGGAGTCAATCACCACCTTCCGGAGACACCTGAAACCCCACCTCTTTAAGGAATACCTAGGATAGGATAAGTAATCCCTCTCACCCCCCTTAAGATTTAGATGCACTATTGTAAAGTGACTGTTCCACTGGATGTCATAAGGTGAATGCACCAATTTGTAAGTCGCTCTGGATAAGAGCGTCTGCTAAATGACTTAAATGTAAATGTAAATGTACTATAGCTAGGTTATTAAATACACTCCTACTATAGCTAGGTTAGATCATATTAAATACACTCCTACTATAGCTAGGTTATTAAATACACTCCTACTATAGCTAGGTTATTAAATACACTCCTACTATAGCTAGGTTATTAAATACACTCCTACTATAGCTAGGTTATTAAATACACTCCTACTATAGCTAGGTTATTAAATACACTCCTACTATAGCTAGGTTATTAAATACACTCCTACTATAGCTAGGTTATTAAATACACTCCTACTATAGCTAGGTTATTAAATACACTCCTACTATAGCTAGGTTATTAAATACACTCATATTATAGCTAGGTTATTAAATACACTCATACTATAGCTAGGTTATTAAATACACTCCTACTATAGCTAGGTTATTAAATACACTCCTACTATAGCTAGGTTATTAAATACACCCCTATTATAGCTAGGTTATTAAATACACCCCTACTATAGCTAGGTTATTAAATACACCCCTACTATAGCTAAGTTATTAAATACACTCATACTATAGCTAGGTTAGATCATATTAAATACACTCCTACTATAGCTAGGTTATTAAATACACTCCTACTATAGCTAGGTTATTAAATACACCCCTACTATAGCTAAATTATTAAATACACCCCTACTATAGCTAGGTTATTAAATACACTCCTACTATAGCTAGGTTAGATCATATTAAATACACTCCTAGTATAGCTAGGTTATTAAATACACTCCTACTATAGCTAGGTTATTAAATACACCCTACTATAGCTAGGTTATTAAATACACTCCTACTATAGCTAGGTTAGATCATATTAAATACACTCCTAGTATAGCTAGGTTATTAAATACACTCCTACTATAGCTAGGTTAGATCATATTAAATACACTCCTAGTATAGCTAGTGTCACGACTTACACCGGATTCGGTTCCTCTCCTTGTTCGGGCGGCGTTCGGCGTCACCAATTGTCACGTTCACCGGAATAATTATCGGACCAAGCTGCAGCGCTATATGGTTTCCACATATTATTGATTAGAAACGCACAAAACAACAAAGACAACAACTAGCAAATGTGCCTACTCTTGTCTTGGCATGTGCGCTCTAGCCAACAGCTCACAGATAAAGTGTGGGTAGGCCAGTCTACATAATGAGATTATTATGGATAAGAGCGAAAATATTTGTATTTGTCAAATGGCAGTGAAGCGTCTATCGTCGTGGTACCTGTATCATACCCTCGATATTTATTGGAAAGTACCATCAAGATCACCGTGCATTTTCACCACTGTAAAGTTATTTAATCTGTAGCCTAATACACTGCATGGTTTCCCAAGTCATAGTGGGAGGACCACACACCATATCATCGCCTGACTCCCAAGTTTACTCCGATATGTTGGAAATACTGATATAAAATACACCGTCATCTCTCGCATAATTAATTTTACTAGCACAAAAAGATCCCATCATGTCGAACGAACAAATTATCGGTCGGCATTTATAAAATTGGACCGAAACGTCCTGTTACCATTACAGCTATTGTGATGTTTTATATTCGGTATGACTTTACCCAAATAAAAACTGTGGATGGAAACGTGGTTACTGGAATGGAACTTTTATACATTCTTTTAATCTCTACCTACATAAAAGGGACACTTCGAAAAGAAAGTAGCTAGTAGTCTGAGACGATCAAACCCCCAAATTCACCGACATTCTTGAGCTTTGAGAAACATTTTGGCACAAGTTACAAAGAGTTTTTATTTTTTAATCTCTGACTACCTTCCACCTGAAAGAGAAACCCTCAGTCCATTAATGGGTAAGAAACAACAGGGCCAAGGGGGCCATGTTCTTTTGTATTCCCCTGAGTCGATATAGAACATCTCCTGCCTGTGTCAACTCAGGGGAACTCAATATAACACAGGCCTGGTGTTCCTAACCATTCATGGAGTGAGGGTTTATTTTTCAGGTGCAAGGTAGTCAGAGATAAAAATGGCATTCCTCTCTTTGTATCTCGTGCCAGAAGGTTTCTCAAAGCTGGAGAATGGCACTGCAAGTACAGAGTCTGCTGTTTGTTACCACAGAGGTTCAATATAGAGCGGCTTAGCATCAGCAGTAAATACTTTATGCCATCAGTCTAGAGTAGTTTTTAATGAGACTGCTGGATGGGAATATGTGCTACTAAGTCTGAAGGTTTTGAATGGTAGGCTATTTGGCATGCGAGTGGTTTAAAAAGTGGTTACCTGGGTGTCTGGGGAGTTTGAGAAAGTGGGTATCTGCAATGTAACAAAGTGGATATCTGGGTCTTTGTGGGGGATTTTGAAGTGGAAGGTATTTGTGGTATTTTGGAACTGTTCTCACCCCCATCCCAGACTCTTGAAAGGGATCTGAGATCTGAATTCAACATAAGCTCTGCTGAGTGCCTGAATCCTCCAGTCTCTCGCCCCCCCCCCCCCCCCCCTCTCCCTTGCCAACTTCTGAGAAACTTACCGCTGAAACATTTATATTCTCTCTCCTTCCATCTGTCCCTCCTTTCTTTCCTCCCCTACTATTTTCTATGAGCGAGTATTGGTGAGTATTGGTATTGGTACTTCTCAGACACTTGAGGGAGAAAACGTTATTATCGATGAAACATTTCTCTTTGCCGTACACACACACACACATTTGCTGAGGTGTCGGCAGGCTCCTGTAATAATTACCACACTACAGTTTAAAGTCATTTTACAGGTTATCAATTAACAGAAGATTAAACGACACACATTGTTAGTGGTGTACTTGTTAGAGGTTTTCTCCTCAGCTAGATCAAACTGTTACAACACTATACTTTCACTTCCTTGTGTCATTAATTTGTTAAACGAACGCTATAAAATTACTAATTTTGCAGCTGAAAGCTCATTGGAAATATTTAGACAGTGCATTATAGCGTGGGCAATTAGCAACGGTTAGGAGGCCATTGGGCCTATTGATTCAGCTCTAATGTACAGTGCATTCAGACCCATTGACTTTTTCCACATTTTGTTACGTTACAGCCTTATTCTAAAATTGATTAAAATTGTTTTTTTCCCCCTCATCAATCTACACACAATACCCCATAATGACAAAGCAAAAAAACGTCTTTTAGAAATGTATGAAAATATATTACAAATTAAAAAAAACTGAAAGATCACATTTACATAAGTATTCAGACCCATGACTCAGTACTTTGTTGAAGCACCTTTGGCAGTTACTACAGCCTCGAGTCTTCTTGAATATGACACTACAAGCTTGGCACACCTGTATTTGGGGAGTTTCTCCCATTCTTCTCTGCAGATCCTCTCAAGCTCTGTCAGGCAGGATGGGGAGCATCGCTGCACAGCTATTTTCAGGTCTCTCCAGAGACATTCGATCGGGTTCAAGTCCAGGCTCCGGCTGGACCACTGAAGGACATTCAGAGACTTGTCCCAAAGCCACTCCTGCGTTGTCTTGGCTGTGTGCTTAGAGTTGTTGTCCTGTTGTAAGGTCAACCTTCGCCCCAGTCGGATGTCTTGAGCACTCTGGAGCAGGTTTTCATCAAGGATCTCTCTGTACTTTGCTCCGTTCATCTATCCCTTGATCCTGACAAGACTCCCAGTCCCTTTCGCTGAAAAACATCCCTACAGCATGATGCTGCCACCACCATGCTTCAACTTAGGGATGGTCACACATTTCCTCCAGACGTGACACTTGGCATTCAGGTCAAAGAGTTTAATCTTGGTTTCATTAGACCAGAGAATCTTGCTTCTCATGGTTTGGAAGCCCTTTAGGTGCCTTTTGGCAAACTCCAAGAGGCCTGTCATGTGCCTTTTACTGAAGAGTGGCTTCCGTCTGGCCACTGTACCATAAAGGCCTGATTGGTGGAGTGCTGCAGAGATGGTTGGCCTTCTGGAAGTTTCTCTCAGAGGGGTTGGGTTAAATGCGGAAGACACATTTCAGTTGAAGCATTCAGTTGTACAACTGACTAGGTATCCCCCTTTCCATTCTTCACAGAGGAACTCTGGAGCTCTGTTAGATGGACCAGCGGGTTCTTGGTCACCACCCTGACCAAGGCCCTTCTCCCCCAATTGCTCAGTTTTGCCAGGCGGCCAACCATAGGAAGAGTGTTGGTGGTTCCAAACTTCTTCCATTGAAGAATGATGGAAAAATACTGTGTTCTTGGGAACCTTCAATGCTGCAGAAATGTTTTGCTACTCTTCCCCAGATCTGTGCCTCGAACACAATTCTGTCTCGGAGCTCTATGGACAATTCCATCGATGGCTTGATTTTTGCTCTGAGATGCACTGTCAACTGTGGGACCTTATCTATAACAGGTGTGTGAATTTCCAAATGATGTCCAATAAATTAAATTCACCACAGGTGGACTCCAATCAACTTGTAGAAACATCTTAAGAATGATCCATGGAAACAGGATACACCTGAGCTCAATTTCGAGTCTCATAGCAAAGGGTCTGAATACTTATGTTAATAAGGTATTTCAGATTCTTTTTATTTTATAAAATGTGCAAAAATGTCCTAAAATCTGTTTTAGCTTCATCATTATGGGGTATTGTGTGTAGATTGATGAGGAATAGTTTTTATATTTAATACATTTTATAATAAGGCTGTAATGTAAAAAAATATAAAAAAAAATAGAAGGGGTCTGACTACTTTCCGAATGAACTGTATGTAGGTACAAAGTATGCCGACTTCCGGAGTGCTTCGGGGTGGCAGGATGCAGCTGCCTAAATGGTGCCACTTACTAAGTTACAATTTTATATATCCTTAGAAGGGCTATGCTCACGTTCATTAGGCACCAAACGGAAGGAAACTGGCTGAAACTGGCTACTCAGCAAATTGGATGCAGTCTATCACAGTGCCATCTGTTTTGTCACCAAAGCCCCATATAGTACCCATCACTGCGACCTATATCGTCTCGTTGGCTGGCCCTCGCTTCAAATTCATCGCCAAACCCACTGGCTCCAGGTCATCTATAAGTATTTGCTAGGTAAAGCTCCGCCTTATCTCAGCTCACTGGTCACCATAGCAGCACGCCAAAGCCAACTCCTTGGCCGCCTTTCCTTCCAGTTCTCTGCCTCCAATGACTGGAATGAATTGCAAAAAGAACTGAAGCTGGAGACTCATATCTACCTCATTAACTTTAAGCATCAGCTGTCAGAGCAGATTACAGATCATTGCATCTGTACATAGCCCATCTGTAAATAGCCCACCCAACTACCTCATCCCCATATTGTTTGTTTTTTTGCTCCTTTGCACCCAGTATCCCTACTTGCACATTCATCTTCTGCACATCGATCACTTCACTGTTTAATTGCTAAATTGTAATTATTTCACCACTATGGCCTATTTATTGCCTACCTCCCTAATCTTACTTAATTTGCACACACTGTATATAGACTTTTCTATTATGTTATTGACTGTACGTTTGTTTATTCCATGTTTTAACTCTGTCTGTGTTTGTGTCGCACTGCTTTGTTTTATCTTGGCCAGGTCGCAGTTGTAAATGAGAACTTGTTCTCAACTGGCCTACCTGGTTAAATAAAGGTGATAAAAAAATACAAATTAAAACAGTGAGGGACTAGCCTACCACCTGAACTTGTCCAATATGAAATGCCCGTTTTCTTTTTCCATTGCACAACATTTAAATGTTTTCCATTGTGTGCCCTAATGAACATGACAACAGCAGTTTAGGGCAGCTTGGACCTTAAAGATACAATCTGGGATTTGTGTTAAAGCTCAACATTAGCCCACCACCAAATATTAAATCAGCAAATATCCCAGATTGCACCTTTAAAATCAGAGAGAGTGCCGAGCTGAGTTATGAAAGTCAAAGCTGTTTGAAAAGTAAATTGTTTTTATGGATCTTCTCCAAACTGCTCTAACAATCAAGGGCTGAACATTTCATCATTCATTTAAAAAGATGGATGAGTCATCGCGTGGATAATGTGTTCCGACTACAGACACAATGTCGGACCACATTCACTCTGTTTGTACATTCCATAGCACTAAATGTTTTTAACTGTTTGGAGAAATCTTGAATATTTAACGGAAGAATAATTACATAGTACTATGCCGCAGCGCTCTTGTTAAACCTTTGAAACAGGAATTAAAGTGTTTTTCTGTATTTGTTTGAATCTAGTTAAACATTCTGTTTCACAACTGTTTTGTGGTCATACGGCTTTCTGTATTCTATAGCATACAGGCGTACGCTTGTGTTCATTCACAAGGAGAATAATAAAGATTCTGTACTCTTTCTATTACACACACACACACACACACACACACACACACACACACACACACAGAATAATGTTTATAAAAGCAGGGGGAAAAAAAAATGTTATTTTGAATCCTTTGAACTGATTGGCCAGGATGGGAACCCCAGTCTGTACATGCCCTCTTACATGGGCCTTTATATCATTCTCTTCTCTATGCACCATCTCATTCAGGGTTATTGACAGGGGTTGGGCTTCGCCCCATTTAATCAGAAAACAGGGCTGTATCCATGGCACCGGGAGGAGCAGGCAGAGTGGAGGTAGTCCTGAAACACAGGCTGGTCAGAGAGAGAGAGGAAAGAGAGAGAGTGTAAACTAGAGAGCCCTCCTGTTCTGTTCTACCTTACACTCCTTTCTGAAAGGACCCCTCCCCCCCCACCCCATTATGCTGCCCCCCACTCTGCCTGTGTGGAAGCAGTGGTGGGAACAGGCCCTCTCTGTGGCACGCCCTGAATAGGGAGCCTTCGCACTTCAGCGCTCCCGAGTGGGCCTGCCAAAACAGAGGCTTTGGCCCTTCTCCCTTGCCTTCTCTCTCGCTCTTTGTCTCAGTCTCTCGCTTTCTCTCACAGGAGAAAGAGAATAGGGGTTTGGCAGAACAAGAGGTAAAGGGAGGTGAGGGGACCCATATGTGTAGCCCCCCCCCCCCCCGCATCACTGTAATTAGTCATCTCCTTCAGCCTCCTCCAGAGAGAGACCGCACTCTCCCTTTGTGGAAGGCTGGACTCAGACACACCGAGGTGGGCTTAGTGGTTTACATTCATCCCCTCTCTCCCCTCCTCCTGGTGGGGTTGCTATTGGGCTGGGCCGGGGGAAGGTCCATTATCTATGGTGATTTGTGTCCTAATGATGCTGGATTTATCTCCCTCTATAGAATTGTTTCAGCCGTGGCTCCACCCCCTACCACAGAAGTAGGGATGAGACACCTAATGGAGGGTGGGAAGGATGCACACATTCAAGGTAGACGTTTACAGCATGAATCAAGAAAAAAGGAGCAAAACCGTGTACGAAGAATGGTCAAGTATTGGATACAGGTCTAGACACAACTGCAGGCCTCACCTTGGAGAAGCTTGCAGAGAAATGTTACCAAAACGAGAAACTATAGCCTGCAATGCTTTGCTTTCCCGAGCCCCCCCCGTCAAGCAGAACAGATATGAAAACAGCCTTCATCACAAATTCATTTTTCACAGATGAAACAGCTAATGAGGCAGCAGCACTCTCTCAACAGATCTATGGCAAATGAATAAAAACAACCTCGGAGCGTCAAATCTGGTATTAAACAGAGAACAGGGGAGATGTGACGCTGAAAGCGAACATGAAATGAAGGCGGGGAGAACAGCGTAGCCACACAACAACACAGAGGAAAATAGGCCAGACGTGCCGCGGCATCATATAGAAATGGTGCAAATGTTTTGCTTCTAATCCCACATGAATCCATACCCCAATTATCTATGTACATTCATTGTGTAGTCTGCATTCATTATCATTATATGAAAAAGATCCACGGTTATTTGGTTGTTAGCTGACGACAGGCATGTTGGTTCTTTAACATATCCAGCTGGTTCTTTTCTTTTGAAACGGAATGGAAAAAAGACATACACTGTTCCTCTAAATTGACAGATCATAGTATTTAAGCCTAACGTATAACTTTTCCTTAGAGAATACCCCTTCCAGGCCTTCCTACTCTGACAGTATTTGCTAGGCAGCCTTATGAAGATGTCGAATAATAGAAATCCTATGTTATCTACAGCGTTTTATCTCTCTATTTTGAAGCCGATGTCAGCGGACTGACAGCGCTTTGTGCCACGGGTGGTTAAAAATGCAATCCAGGGGCATTATTAACGACTACAATCCCCACGAACTGCTCACTCGATGCCGCCTGGAGAACTACGGGATCTTCCCATGGTCCTCCTGAAATATGCATGGCGGGACATGGCTCCATACCGCAGGCTCCATCCATAATCTATGAGCTCACATGTTGGAATGAATTCACATGTTGGCGGCGTGGATTACCTCTGGCTAGTTGGATTGGCCTGGTGTAAGAATGCTTGTGGCATATGTGGGAGGGCTGCACCTGTTTTCCCCCAATGTTAATCTTGCGTTTCGGCTGCACCTCAACTGTCAGTTTGGGTGCTGCATTTTTTCAATGAATGTGGAGGATAGGAATCATCGGCAGAGGGAATATGATTTTGCTTGTTAGCATCTTTACTGGGATGTGGGGCAATTGAGACATTCACATTGCAGTCCTAATGGGCCAGTCTCAGTCCCTATCAGCCAAGACCCAGCAGTGGACCCAGGGACTGGAATGTGGCAACACCGCTCACTGGTGCTCCGTCATAATCTATCCTAAGCAGACACTATTCAGGGCCCATTACTGTAAGTTCTGCTGGAACTTTCCTGGACCCGTGGGGACCCGTCCAGAGAGAGGTGTCATCTTCGTGGGAGATGCGAGAAGCTTTGTCCCTGTGGTAGTTGGGTAAGCGATGACCGGTCCGTGCAGACACAGGAAGGGATGGCGGGAGCAGCTGGACACTGTTACAGGCCAACGTCAAGAGACACCTGGGTGGTAAGACGAGCATGTTTAATGGGACGAGGGAGGGAGTGTTTTCAAAACTAATGTTTACATGAATTCTACAATATTTCCATTGATATACATGTATTTCAGGATGTTGTGTATGTAGATATCTTTGTTAGAAAGAATACTACATTTCCTTTGACTGGGGGATGCTGAGTGTGAAAAACGGCTCAACTTACCCCGCTCTTCCCTACGGACACTCCAAGGCGGACCCACCTTCACTCTGTTTGCATATTCCAAGTCATTAAATGTTTAACTGTTTTGGGAGATGTTGAATATTTCATGGAAATAGAATAATCACATAGTACAATGCCTCAGCGCTCTTGTTAAACCATTGAAACAGCAATTCAATTAGATGGAGTGTTTTTCTGTATTTGTTTGAACCTAGTTAAAACATTCAACTGTTTTATTTAGCTGTGTGGCTTTTTCCATTCTATAGCATACAGGCGTACACTTGTGTTCATTCAGAAGGAGAATAATAAAGATTCTGTACTCTCTTTCTCTATCACGCACACACACACACTCTCAGTCTCGCTACAGAATTAGACGTTTATTCACGTTTCTCCAAAAGTCACATTTCAAAGTGTTTTTGACACCCCGGGTTGACTCCTGCTCAGTATCGTTCTGTTTCTCCAAACATCTCATTTTGAAGTGTTTGACACCAGGATAGGAATAGGAATCATCAGTAGAGGGGATATGATTTCGCTTGCTAGCATCTGCACTGGAATGTGGCGCAAAAGTCTTGAGCCATTGCAGTCCTAAAGGGCCTGTCTCAGTCCATATCAGCCAAGACCCAGCAGTGGACCCAGGGACTATAATGTGGCAACACCGCTCACTGGTGCTCCGTCATAATCTATCCTAAGCAGACACTATTCAGGGCCCATTACTGTAAGTTCTGCTGGAACTTTCCTGGACCCGTGGAGGTCCAGAGAGAGATGTCATCTTAGTGGGAGATGTGAGAAGCTTTGTCCCTGTGGTAGTTGGGTGAGCGATGACCCGTCAAAGCTGACACACGAAGGGATGGAGGGAGCAGCTGGACGATGTTACAGGCCAACGCCAAGAGGCTCCTAGGTGGTAAGACAAGAATGTTTAAATGGGACGAGGGAGGAAGAGGCTAGACACTGAAAGACAAAAGGGGGACAGAGGAGCGAGGGAGGGAGACCGTACACGTCAGGGGAAGGAGGGAGAGGAGATGTTCGACAAAGGGAGACATGGGGATCTCCTCTACCAGGTTTGACTACTCTGGGATCATGGAGTACAACTCATCTCATCTATATTCTGGGTTCGTCTCACTAAGTGCACCAGGGGTTGTGTTCTGTTCATATGCAGCAGCAGGAGCAGCAGAGCCAACCCACCGCACCCTGTGAGTTATGGAGAATACACACACCCTTAGCAGGGCTTAATGGGAAACTACCGTGTGAACTGGTTTACTGCTCAGTTCCCTTTGAGCGCTGCTAATATGTGACACGAATGCAAAGACACGCACGCACACACACACAAACACACACACACACACAAAAGGCATCTGTTTCTGACAGTTGTGCCTTAATGGAATTCGTGGAGGTTGTGTTCGCAATAAAGCAAAAATTATTAGCATAGACAGTTTTACAATGAGGGCAAACCTGAATGACAACAAAAATCTGCATCAATATAAAACATTTAAAATGCTATGTTCTCCAGGTGTTGGAGAACACCAATACTGTGGGTCTTCTCACACCGTAACTTTACGGCTTATTCTCAGAGGTAGACCTGCCTGTCAACATGATTGTGACCTATTCAATCCTAAGAAAAACGGTACACTGAACGAATGGACCTCCAGGCCTGGTCCGAGCTGTTCCACACTCCATCAACTTACAGTTTCTCTACACCATGGCACAGCTCAAACAGTGTTAAACAGTTTTTCATAAATGTCTCAAAATGTCACTGGGGAGTGTGCCTTCAAAACCCAGGTAGACTAGAGAGCTAGCTACGGGGACTTGGAGAACAGAGCTCAGATCAAAAATGAAGACAAGTGAAAAAGGAAAGCATTTATGAAATCTAAAAGGTCCTGGTAGTCAGTGACTCATGCAGAGGCCTTCAGATTTAGAGTGTCACTACTGCTTTGGAAGTTATGGAATCATTCACCAACGTCAACAGCTCAAAAGTACTGAACACAGACGTACTGACCGACGCATCTTGGCATTTTCATCAAAACAACAGTCAGTCCTTCTCCGTATCTTTCAATTCCGTTCTATACAAAACTCGGTTCCTTTATTCCTTTCTCTTCCCAAAGCCTGTGAGGCAGCATCGTTCCACTTGTGACACTGTGACGCTGTACCGCGCAGGATGGACCCCATTGAGGCGAAACAAAGCCATCTGATTCACTTCCCCAGGTTAACCAGCCTGATCCCAGATCATAGCAGCTTGCATAGTCAAGCACTAACAGATCTGGGAGCAGGCTACATGTTAATCAACTTCTCTTGTTGACTTCAACTAGTACATAAAACAGAGAGAAGGGGCTCCTCCTAGTGGTAGAATTGAAGACCTGCGACTTCACTCAGATGACAAACAAGGTATCGAAATAGTCAGCCTCTTCCATAGCAACAGTCCCCACATAGCAACAACTTCCTTGAATAAAAAAAAGTGCTATTATAGCCTTGATCTCGCTTTCAAAAGAGACAGCTCTTTGTAGCCATCATCCTTGGGCACAGAATTGAATTTGATCCAGTTGTTATGTGAACGACCTTGCGTGGTATACAGCACAGCCAGCATTTCAATGGTGCCCTATGCCGACCTGATATTTAGAACATGGTGATTCCAATCTATAGTCACCGTAGTCTCTCTATACTCCATTTTGTTTTTCATGGATTTTTTCACAGTAGCTATAAAGACAGAAGAGGGTCTTATCGATCAATCCAAATTCATCTACATAACAGTGGTAAAGACAGAATCTATAAGGGTTAAAGTTCGGGAGATAAGTATTCTCCAAAATATAAAAATGAGGCACACCTTCAAAGCATACCACATCCCTATTGATTTGCGCAACACTCCTGTCCACATTAGCATTTCAGTCGGAAAATTCTCTTTCCTCTGCTCCACTATGGACTTTTTACCCCATTTCCACACTGGGATGTTTATGATGAATGCCTTCAAAGCCAGAAGCAGAAATAATCTCGAGGGGGGGGGGGGGGTAGCCTCGGATGGTGAGCCCATGGTGTCCAAATGATCCATTTGCAGCCCCCACAATGCTGCACTTTGATCAGGGTCGGTTGAGGTACTGCTGATTTAAACGCCCCTGCTTCTGGCTGTCACTACCGGCCCAGCAGGGGGCTAGCTGAGAATTCTGGGTATCGATACCTGGTGGAAATCAGTGACAGGATGAAACAGACTCCTAAAAAGGACTGCATGGTGGAACAACTCTATTGCCAGCTTGTCTGGTACATACTCAGTATATATTAAGATGAAAAACATCAGGTGGGACGAAAATGCGGTAGAATATCATCAGGGAACACAAACAAGCAGACTACTGTCCATTTTCACTGACCGTAAGCATCACCTTTGAATACAGTACAGGTATATGCTGGCTTCTAGAAAAGGATAAGTGTGCTAGGATGCAATTATGCAACTAGTGGCAATCTATTGCCTGTGGACTTGGAACAGTTTGATGCCACATTGGTCTGATGTAATATTGCATCTTGAAAGTGATGCACCCACCACTTCCCTCCGAGGGACCAGTGTTCCACCACAGGCACTGCCCACAGAGAAGAGTCTGTCAGAGATCCTTACAACAAGTGAAGGCAACTGCCATCTTGTTGTCAAGTTTCCCCAAAACATCCCAGCGTTTATTACTGCAGTTGGTTTAATTTAAATTAGCATCAACCAACAGTTAGCTGCATGTCTTCCTGTCTGTCAAAGAGTCTCTGGTAGCCTTGAACTGTAGCAGTCCCAGTATTGCAGACATACAGTGCATTCGGAAAGTGGCCCAGCCAGAGCCTGGACTTGAACCCGAACGACAATCTCTTATGGAAATGTGAATATTGTAAATATTTCTGTTTATTATTTTAAATATATTTGCAAACATTTCTAAAAACAGTTTTTGCTTTGACATTATGGGGTATTGTGTGTATAAAACAACAAGGTTGTAAGGTAACATAATGTGGAAAAATTAAAGGGGACTGAATACTTCACGAATGCACCGTAACGGCCCAGATGACAAGTTCTCATGGGATGACGAAATCTCTGTCCGACGGTCAACATCAATCGTTACCATCATCAGCCTCATCAATCACCATCATCGTCATTATCATCGTCCTGACCTTGCAAAGGCAGGGGGACTAAGAACAAAGTAACCTACTTAACATATTTGTTCAATAGAAACTCTTCAGTAAAACATCTGTAGTTTGTGTGTGCGTGTACCAACACACTTGCGTCACATCAGTGAACAAAACACTACAACGACCGTGGCTTTTTGAATTACCTGACATTATGATACAATTTCCTGATGGAAAACTGAATCACTTCTACGGTATAGCATCAATATCCCGACATTTGCGGGGGAGAAAACTTCAGGTAATTTTAAGCAGAACATTGGTGTCAGCATTCTAAAAAGTAAGAGGGAAAAAAATATCTGGCGGCTTTGACATTTTCAGCGAGCAGGAATCAAAGAGGTGATAAAGATATTGTTTACTCCCAAATGGTACCCTATTCCCTTTATAGTGCATTACTACCCCCCATGAGGCTCTGGTCAGAAGTAGTGCACTTCTATAGAGTATAGGGAATAGGGTGTCATCTGGGATGCACAGTGTCTGTCAGAGCCAAACAAACAGGAGAGGAAAAGAGAGGAGAGAAAATCACTGCCTGGCCATTAACAGGGTGAGTGGCATGAGAAATCACTCTGTGTGCGTCGCTGGCTGGGCGATGTGCATCCTGGAGCCTGTCTGGGCGATGCGATGTGCATCTTGGCTGTCACCTGGGCACCCCTGCTGAGAAGGATCTGACAGAGGAGATAAGGAGAGCACAGGGGAGCAATGTGGGTGTTTATACAAATGTTAGGCATTCCTCACATCCAATTGTACAGAAGGTTGTGTAGGTTGGTGCTACATAGGTCTGGAAAGCCTATCTGCTTCAGCCCTGTGTACATATGGCATCACATCAAAGCCTGCATTGCATTAAAAAAAACATGTTAAAATGTATGGAGGAAGTCATAATAATGGGGAAAGTCAAGACTTCAGTAAAAATCCCAAGCCAGACTTCAAATCAAATCACATTTTATTTGTCACATGCGCCGAATACAACAGGTGTAGACCTCACTGTGAAATGCTAACTTATTGTATCCCTTAACCAACAATGCTTTAACAAGTTAAGAAAAAAATGAAAATTATATGTAAAAAGAAAAAATAAGATAAAAGTAACAAATAATTCAACAGCAGAAGTAAAATAACAATAGCAAGGCTATAAACCAGTACAGAGTCAATATGCGGGAGCACCGGTTAATCGAGGTAATATGTACATGTAGGTAGAGTTAAAGTGACCATGCATAGATGTTAACACAGAGAGTAGCAGCAGCGTAAAAGAGGCGTCTGGGTATGCCTTGGAAGAGCTGTTCAGGAGTCTTATGGCTTTGGGGGGGTAGAAGCTGTTGAGAAGCCTTTTGGACCTAGACACGGCAAGCTCCGGTGCCGCTTGCCGTGCGGTAGCAGAGAGAACAGTCTATGACTAGGGTGGCTGGAGTCTTTGACCATTTTTAGAGCCTTCCTCTGACACCGCCTTGGGACTTGGGTAATAAGTGTGATGAATAGCAAAAAGATGCATTGCGGATGCAGGGCCTACTTTTGCCTGAGTCAGAGCTGCATTGTCATTCAGCTGGGGTATTAGTTATAGCTTCATAGAAATATTCATTTGCTCCTCATGATTTCTCACACAAACCCAATGCTTTGAGGGTTATGAGGAAACAACACAAGGAAACCACAGTCAGTATACCAAATCACAACTATTTCTCGGTTTTAGAAATGTCTCCAAAACCTCGTCTCAGACAGAGAACGTCTCTTGCTCTGTCACTGTAAAGACCCAAACTCCACAACTCTCAGGGAAATAACAGGTACCACAAAGCGGAGCTATAGGGGAGAGTGGGGGAAATTGAGCCAAAAGGGTATAAATTGAGAAACCCGTGTTTCTAGGAAAACATACACAAAATTAATAAATTGACCAAAAAGGTCATCCTTTTGTGGAGTCAATGAAAGAAGAAACCACATGAAAAAAGTGTTAAGCAAGTTAGGTCTACAAAGTCAAATGAATTTACTGTGTTAGAGACTGCAGGTTCTGTTCTACCTCATAATTAATTGCACACGCCTGGTGTCTCAGGTCTAAACCAGTCCCTGATTAGAGGGTAACAATAATAATAAGCAGTGGAACTGGCTCCGAGGTCCAGAGTTGAGTTTGTTAGAGGTTTCATGACACTTTTATCTAAACCAAAGTAGATCATTCTAAGATTGTTCTATACATCAGTTTGGGTCTCTATAAGCTTCAATATGAGGTCCTAAAACTAGCATGAAAGTGCATCCTTGTAGCTGTGTGGGCTAATATAGTCAACATGTTTGCCTTGGGGTAAGTTGAGCCAATGACCATGTGGTAAATTAAGCAAAATTAAGTGTTTTCTTCCCAGGTGTCATCAACATCAACGTAAGGCATTATCACTGCGATATGAGGTAACAACTGGGCCTGGCATATGTTAAAAGTTTGAAAAATGATTAGAAGACAAAAAGCGATTGTTTTGAATTGTGTTTGGGAATTAGAGATAGACATGTTTTAGTAGTAATATTTCATTCAGTACAGAAATGTGAAGGTGGCTCAACTTACCCTGTCCCTCAGCTCAACTTAAATTGTGTAAATTGTGCCAAGACACCACTTTTTTTGGACAAGCAATATTTACATGAATTCTGATTATTTCCATGGATACACAACATCCTGAAATATATGTAGATATCTTTGTTAGGGGCCTCCCGAGTGGTGCAGTGGGATAAGACACTGCATCGTAGTGCTAGCTGTGCCACTAGAGATTCTGGGTTCGCGACCGGGAGACCCATGGGGCAGCGCACAATTGGCCCAGCATCGTCCGGGTTAGGGGAGGGTTTGGCCAGCAGGGATGTCCTTGTCCCATCGTGCACTAGCGACTCCTGTGGCGAAAACTATATTTCCCTTGACAGCGTGATGAATATTTTTAACCCTTATTTAACTAGGCAAGTCAGTTAAGAACAAATTATTATTTACAATGACAGCCTACCCTGGCCAAACCCGGACGACGCTGGGACAATTGTGCACCGCTCTATGGGACTCCTAATCACGGCTGGATGTGATACAGCCTGGATTCGAACCAGGGACTGCGACGCAGTGCCTTTGACTGCTGTGCCACCCATTTAATCCCACTCTCCCCTAGCAGCCATACTGAATAGCAATGAAGGAAGCAATGTGGTCGAAGGAACATTACTTCTAGATTCACAAGAAACAACCCACCCCTTCGGCTGTGAGAGATTGATTCCACCCTGCTACCTGCCTGGGACATTTCCACACAAATTGAATAGTACTAGCAAACCAAGAATGTGTCAGCAAGGCCCAGGAGTTATGCTGCTATAGGCTCACACCATGCTAGAAAATGAAAATAAATTGTGCATTGCATCTCAGGAATGTTTACCTCAGGCTATGGGGTATGCTATGGTGCAGCAAATCAACATTTGCAGCATTCACACAGAGTGCCATGGTTTCAATATGGGCAGTGCTATTTGGGATCCTTGGGAAGTCCCTACCCCCCCCCCTTAACCCTAACCCGCACCGTTTCAATATGGTCAGTGCTATTTGGGATCCTTGGGAAGTCCCTACCCCCTTAACCCTAACCCGCACCGTTTCAATATGGTCAGTGCTATTTTGGGATCCTTGGGAAGTCCCTACCCCTTAACCCTAACCTAGCACGCACCGTTTCAATATAAACACAATTTGTTTAGAGCAGTTGCACTTAAGAAGTGTTATAAACTTCAGAAATAGGAGAGTCCATAAGTGAAAATACAGCCTGGACCCAGATTTGTTTGTGCGGACTTGGCGTGACTATGACTATAGTATTTGGCAAAACGGCAGAAACAAATCAGGGACCAGGGGTATGTATTCATATCCTGAGCAAATACAGTCAATTATCAGTGTTGATGGTACAATGTGAAATGTCAGAAAAATATAGAATGATTTATTTCAGCTTTTATTTCTTTCATCACATTCCCAGTGGGTCAGAAGTTTACATACACTCAATTAGTATTTGGTAGTATTGCTTTCAAATTGTTTAACTTGGGTCAAACGTTCTGGGTATCCTTCCACAAGCTTCCCACAATAAGTTGGGTGGATTTTGGCCCATTCCTCCTGACAGAGCTGTTGTAACCGAGTCAGGTTTGTAGGCTTCCTTGCTCACACATGCTTTTTCAGTTCTTCCCACAAGGTTTCTATAGGATTGAGGTCAGGGCTTTGTGATGGCCACTCCAATACCTTGACTTTGTTGTCCTTAAGCCATTTTGCCACAACTTTGGAAGTATTCTTGAGGTCATTGTCCATTTTGGAAGACCCATTTACGACCAAGCTTTAACTTCCTGACTGATGTCTTGAGATGTTGCTTCAATATATCCACATACTTTTCCTTTCTCATGATGCCATCTATTTTGTGAAGTGCACCAGTCCCTCCTGCAGCAAAGCACCCGCACAACACGATACACCAAAGTACTTTAAACTCTAGGAGACAGAACGTGTCTCCTTCCTGAGCGTTATGACGGCTGCTTGGTCCCGTGGTGTTTATACTTGTGTACTATTGTTTGTACAGATGAACGTGGTACCTTCAGGCGTTTGGAAAAGGATGAACCAGACTTGTGGAGGTCTACGCATTTTTTTCTGAGGTCTTGACGTATTTCTTTTGATTTTCCCATGATGTCAAGCAAAGAGGCACTGAGTTTGAAGATAGGCCTAGAAATACCCCCCTCCCCCCCTTAAAATATTTAGATGCACTATTGTAAAGTGGTTGTTCCACTAGATGTCATAAGGTGAATGCACCAATTTGTAAGTCGCTCTGGATAAGAGCGTCTGCTAAATGACTTAAATGTAAATGTAAATGTAAAATACATCCACAGGTACACCTCCAATTGACTCAAATTATGTCAATTAGCCTATCAGAAGCTTCTAAAGCCATGACATTTTTTTCTGGAATTTTCCAAGCTGTTTTAAGGCACAGTCAGCTTAGTGTATGTAAATGTCTGACCCACTGGAATTGTGATACAGTGAATTATAAGTGAAATAATCTGTCTAAACAATTGTTGTAAAAATGACTTTTGTCATGCACAAAGTAGATGTCCTAACCGACTTGCTGAAACTAGTTTGTTAACAAGAAATTTGTGGAGTGTTTGAAAAACGACTTTTAATGACTCCAACCTAAGTGTATGTAAACTTCCGACTACAACTGTATATACAAAAGTATAAAATGAGTGGATTTGGTTATTTCAGCCACACCTGTTGTGGCCTGTGGGACCGCCGAGTGCCAAAGCGTGTAACAATCATCTGTCCTCGGTTGCAACACCGAGTTCCAAACTGCCTCTAGAAGCAATGTCAGCACAATAACTGTTCGTTGGGAGCTTCATGAAATGGGTTTCCATGGCTGAGCAGATGCACACAAGCCTAAGATCACCATGCGCAATGCCAAGCATCGGCTGGAGTGGCGTAAACCTTGCCGCCATTGGACTCTGTGGAAGTGTAAATGCGTTCTCTGGAGTGATGAATCATGCTTAACTATCTGGCAGTCCGACGGGCGAATCTGGGTTCGCCGGATGCCAGGAGAATGCTACCTGTCCCAATGCATAGTGCCAACTGTAAAGTTTGGTGGAGTAGGAATAATGGTCTGGGGCTGTTTCCCAAGGTTCGGGTTAGGCCCCTTAGTTCCAGTGAAGGGAAATATTAACGCTACAGCATAAAATGACATTCTTGACGATTCTGTGCTTCCAACTTTGTGGCAACAGTTTGGAGAAGGCGCTTTGTTTCAACATGAAAATGACCCTGTGCACAAAGTGAGGTCCATACAGAAATGGTTCGTCGAGATCGGTGTGGAAGAACTTGACTGGCCTGCACAGAGCCCTGACCTCAACCCCATCAAACACCTTTGGTATGAATTGGAACGCCGACTGCGAGCCAGGCCCAACATCAGCGCATGACCTCACTAATGCTTTTGTGGCTGAATTTAAGCAAGTCCCCGCAGCAATGTTTCAACATCTAGTGGATGTTATAGAGGCTGTTATAGCAGCAAGGGTGGGACCAACTCCATATTAATGCCCATGATTTTGGAATGAGATGTTCAATAAGCAGGTGTATCTCAGGTTGAGGGAGTGTGTAATTGGCATGCTGACTGCAGGAATATCCACCAGAGTTGTTGCTAGATAGAGAAATGAACATTAAACTACCATAAGTCACCTCAAGTCATTTTAGAGAATTTGGCAGTATGTCCAACCAGCCTCACAACTGCAGACCACGTATATGGTGTTGTGTAGGCAAGCGGTGTGCTGATGTCATTGTGAACAGAGCGCCCCATGGTGGCGGTGTGGTTATGGAATGTGCAGGCATAAGCTACAATGAACACAATTGCATTTTACCTATGGAAATGTGAATGCAGATACCGTGACAAGATCCTGAGGCCCATTGTCGTGCCATTCATCTGCCGCCGCCACCACCTCATGTTTCATCATGACAATGCACAGCCCCATATCTCAAGGACCTGTACACAATTCCTGTAAGCTGAAAACAGCCCAGTTCTTCCATGGCCTGCATGCTCTGGATAGACATGTACGACAGTATCCAGCCACTTGGCAAATCCATTGAAGAGGAGTGGGACAACATTCCACAGACCATAATCAACAGCCTAATCAACTCTGTGAAGGAGATGTGTTGCGCTTTTTGAGGCAAATGGATGTTACGCCAGATACTGAGTCCGCATCCCTACCCTTTTTTTAAAAAAGTATCTGTGACCAATAGATGCATATCTGTATTCCCAGTGATGTGAAATCCATAGATTAGAGCCTAATTTATTTATTTCAATCAACTAATATCCCCATATGAATTGCAACTCAGTAACATCTTTGAAATTGTTGCATTTTTCAGTATACTTGTAGCTCATTAAACCATTGGATGTGTCCAAATATACATTGGCTAGCCTACATATTGGATCGCTAACCATAGGCCTGGGGCCATGAAACACTACTGTTTAACAGACTGCTTATCAAAATGAACCGCTACAAGAGTAACTGACTAATTTCCCCATCTCCCATTGTAGCTCATTTCCCAGGGAAGTAAATAAGGCAATAGTGATTAAATCTGATTCATTAAATGCATTAGAGTCAATATACACAAATTACAGCATCTGCAGGACAGCAAGTATAGTTGAAGGCACTTTTACTTTTGGGCAGAAGATTGCACACATGCATTGAATTTAAAGCAACAAAAGAACATAGCTTCCATCGATCATTGACAACAATATGGATGTAAGATATTTAAATGTAGTTACTCATACTATAAAAAATAAAATGGACTTCTTACAATTTGACTTTGGGGAACAGTTAAAACGACAAAAACATCAGAGGGAGGTCAAAAGATGAACACCCATAGTTAAAGAAAAACACTGGATTTAAAACGCACTTTATAAAACTAAAAGCAGCTAACGGCAGTTTGACCAACTATTGAGATACAGTAGTGCCCTAAATAAAATATTGTATAAACATTCTCCATTGACATTAACTGAAGTTGAACAGTATTTTTCAGTTCTCGTCTACTTTGTAAATGTAGGGTTGTGTTCATTGCGCCATTTGGGCATGGCAGCATGCACTCGCTCAGTCCTTGTATTCGGTGTACTTCATAGACGAGCCATGCACCTTGCTGGCTGGGTACTTCAGCCTGTTTAGGGCCATTTTGCGCAGCACTGCTTGGGGTAAATCGATATGACATTTCTCGGCCAACTCAACTAGGTAGATGAGGACGTCGCTGAGTTCATGTGCCAGGTGCTCGCGCTCGGAGTCGGTCCAGCCGGGAAGTCCTTCGGTCACCTCGCCACGCCACTGGAACAGCTCAGATACCTCGCCCACTTCTCCGACCATAGCTAGCAGGAGGTTGCGGGGTTGGTGGAACTGGTTCCAGTCTCGCTCGTCAGTAAATTCCGCTTGCATCCGTCGTATGTCTTCGATGGTAGGTTCGGCAGTGAAGGAGAACGTATCAGATGGGGTTCTTTTCTTAGATCCATTTCGCTTGGCAGCGTGGATGTCTGCCTCGCCGTTTTCACAAGCTATTCTTGACTTGCTAGGAGTGCCATTGATGTGTTTAGCTTCAGATAGGGCCACCGTCTCTCCGTTCAGTCCATACACTCCATCGCCGTTCATTGCCTTGTCCATTTTACACCAAACTATTGCACGGCTCAACACTTAATTCGCTGTAAACAACCAAACTCGACAACAATATGGGTAAAACTCCCGCCACAAAAACGCTGCTCTTGTAGCCGGAAGGTGTAACATAAATCGCCGGAAATTCGAAATATGGGTTGCACTAAATGTGTTGCATTGTGGGGTATTGAGTTTTCTTAAAAGCACATGCCCTCGGATTTTGTGTGAAAGTAAGTTTACTATGACTACAACTACCATAATACCCTAAACAGAAAGGCTAAACATGGCAGGCTCCTCTGCAGGGATGACTGCACTGCTATGTAATATGAGTAAACAAATTGCAATATTTTATCCAACGATTACTTACCAAAGGCACAATTGGTGTGTGATAAGGAGAATATGTATGTTTGTCTCCCGATGCCAGAGTCAAGCCCAAACAAAACCGAAAAGGTAGGTCCACGAAGTGAATGCTAACGTTAGCTAGCTCGCACTAATGTGCACTGTTTGTGTATCGTGTGCGCGCCTGTGCTAGTTAGCGAGGACGACAGTCGCACATAACCACATCCCCTTCCGTATTTAGACGTTGCAAACATTGCTGTTAGTTAAAAACCTGAATGCAGTTGTAATGGATGTGAAACGGCTAGCTTAGTTAGCGGTGGTGCGCGCTAAATAGCGTTTCAATCGGTGACGTCACTTGCTCTGAGACCTTGAAGTAGTAGTTCCCCTTGCTCTGCTAGCGGCTTTTGTGGAGCGATGGGTAACGATGCTTCGTGGGTGACTGTTGTTGATGTGTGCAGAAGGTCCCTGGTTCGCGCCCGGTTATGGGCGAGTTTAAAGTTAGACTGTTACACAGTTTATGTATAGCTAGTCGTCTGCATGATAGCCTCCTTTTATAAATATGTAAATAGTGTCCTTCTTACCCCTCTCTGCCTTCAGAGCATCCTCACAGGTTGTCTTGACAGGGATTCTGAATGACTTTGATTAGGTATGATGATGTCACTAAAGTTGTGCTGATATGCCGCATTCAAAACAACTGGGAACTCATGACGTCAGTGATATTTAGGTCGGAAAGTCGGGGCTCTAGAAAGAGGCCCGAGTTTTTTAAAATTGTACCTTTATTTAAACAGGTAGGCTAGTTGAGAACAGGTTCTCATTTACAACTGCGACCTGGCCAATATAAAGAAAAGCAGTGTGACACAAACAACAACAACACAGAGTTATTTAAATAAACAAACATACAATCAATAATACAATAGAAAAGTGTGCAATGGAGGTAGGACAAGGGAGGTAGGCAATAAATAGGCCATAGTGGTGAAATAATTACAATATAGTAATTAAACACTGGAGTGATAGATGTGCAGAAGATGAGTGTGCAAGTAGAGATACTGGGGTGCAAAAGAGCAAAATAAATAACAGTATGGGGATGAGGTAGTTGGATGGGCTATTTACAGATGAGCTATGTACAGGTGCTGTGAGCTGCTGTGACAGCTGGTGCTTAAAACTAGGGAGGGAGATATGAGTCTCCAGCTTCAGTGATTTTTGCAGTTCGTTCCAGTCATTGGCAGCCGAGAACTGGAAGGACAGGCGACTGAACGAGGAATTGGCTTTGGGGGTGACCAGTGAAATAGTTCAGAGTTGGATGACTGTTCATAACGATTTTTTTTCTCCCAATCCGAGCTCGTTTTCCCCCAGTTCCCAGTTGTTTTGAACGCACTCAAGTCAGAGATTTCCAGAGTTCCCTGTTTTGAACGCGGAAATAAGTCAACCAACAGAACTGTCTAAAATGCTGCACTGTAATTAATGGCCAACATCTAAACTCCTATAACAGACAACCCTGGCAGTTAGCTATTCATAAGTCCAGTCTATTAGTCAGTTCAGAAAATGAAATCGTGGAGTTGATATGGTGGCCTCCCATTTGTACGTGTTCATTTCTCTGACGGTGATTGTGTGCTTCTAGTGCTCCCCAGGAGCTGGTAGGTGTGGTGGGTCTGGAGATCCATGCTCAGATCCACTCCAACACCAAGCTGTTTTCTGGCTCCCAGGTTGGGTTCCAGGCTCCACCTAACTCCCTGGTGTCCTTCTTTGATGCCTCCTTACCTGGAACTCTACCTGTAAGTTATCGTGCATCTGATGATAAACATGCCTCATGTCAATAAAGGCTGTTGGTCTATTCGTTGCGTAATAATACAGTTGTTGTCCATCATAACATAATCTGGTCTATGTAACCTAGCCTACAATATGTCAATGTACATAGTCATTTGACCAAGTAGGCCTAAGTCCTTTTCCTCTTCCTTCTCAGGTGCTGAACAGACGATGTGTGGAGGCTGCAGTCATGACAGGTTTGGCCCTTAACTGTACCATCAACAGGAAGTCTCTCTTTGACAGGAAGCACTACTTCTACGCTGACCTTCCTGTAAGTCAACCCGGACCCCATCTGTCCTCCAATCACAAGCAATCATCAATCACATTTATTTCTAAAAGCCCTTTTTAGGCTACATCAGCAGTTTTTACAAAGTTATTGAATACAGTAACCCGGCCTAAATCAGAGGTGACAACTTATTCCCCTATTAATAAGTAGCTCTCATCGGTCAAAGCCGCCATCTCTCCCCAAAGTAACGTTCCCATTTTACTTCCTCCCTGTCCCTGAGCTAGGCTATCATTTAATAGTGACAAGTCTTGCTAAACCGGCAGAAAAGCTTATTGCCACCGATATCTAGCCAAAAGACAGCTTCTGTTTCCTGCAATCTGTTAGCTGTTAGAAATCAAGTCGTGGCCAAGTGATATTCATCCTCACCTTGCTGCCAGGCGTCCTGGGCAATTTTATGACTGACATTTTATGACTTTAACTTCAAGACATGTCATTGGAAGAGTTGAAGAGATTCGATAGCAATTGCCCAACAAAGTCTCCTAAAAAGTTTCATTTCACTTTGGAGAGACGGGCAGCCCTGGCTGAATGTGACCTATGTAGAAAGAAATGACCCTGACATTACTCTTGACGAGCTGATGATGAGAAATTGTGGACAGAGGAAAGGGTGAATTTGAATAATTTAAGTGCCTTAGCGGTATTATACCATAATGGGACTTTCCACTCTCAAGAAAATGACAAGACGGCTAGGAGATTTGTCTGTTACAGTGCAATCCATACCTTTCCTGTATTCAATGAGTGAAGAGTTTAAAAAGCTTCCCTAACTTTGTCCTAAGGTCAAGGTCATGTCTAATGACCAATAGAGTAGCTTGTGAGGGTTTACTTTGTGGGTCAGGGAATGGATTGTGGATCGTCGGGTTGTCAGTGCAGTTGTCTTAATGTTATGGTACGTCAATATCCTGTCAATTAAGAAATGAACTAGATGACACGATGGCCTAAGTAATTTTAGTTCTTGTGAATGGAAGCCTATGGTCAACACAAGACCTGCCAAGCCTAGATTGTTAGAAGATAGAGTTGTCTTTCGAACCCAGCAGTCAGATTCATTGGTAATACTGTTATCGTGAGGCTACAGCTGCATAATCCCTCCCCACAGCAGAGGTAGATTATTGATTTCAAAAGCTCCGACATGTATCCCAGGGGTGAAATCCCAGCAGGAAGCCGAAGGATTATTCCCAAATCCCACCCCATCTTGTTTCCCCCGTTGTAGATTTCCGGTCCGCTTACTGAGTGTTGCATCACCTCTCTCTTTGGGTTATGTTAAAACATGCGCTGTTGAAACGGTAGTGCCAGTTAAGATTTAAATGTTCACCGTGCCCACAAGTGGTACCAATGCTTATAAATATGTTTTTTTGCTTACCCTGTAGACAACACTTGTGTTTTACCAGGCCCGGGAAATAGACAGGGAACAGGGATGGAGAGTAAAAGGCCTGTATTGCATAGTGAATCATGCTAATGTGTTAAATTCAGTTGGGAGGGATGTTCATGTAGACAGATAAAATAATAGCCATGATGAGTGAAGCATTAAGCAGCACATTCTCTATTATCAATTATTTTACTAGCAGCCTATTGAAGTAGAGAGAACGAGGACATAAAAAGAACATGCATTTATTAAGAACACATATATCGTTGTGCATTATTGATGTGTTCCATGAATCCATGATTTAATTTCACACAATGAACGCACTGCTGCTCATTACATGATTTGTGATGCGCTTGCCTGACCAGCAGCAGGAATGAATTGAAGTGGCAGGCAGGTGTTCTGTTATAACAGCTCGCCTCTTCTTAATAACATGCACCAGCAGCTTCGCACTAAGCTACTAGAGGATATGCATAATTCTACTTTTCTGGAGTGTTTTCTGTGCAGACGTTGTCTCTGACGACTATTTAATGACTCAAATGGATCTGTTTGTGGGGACGTGGATGTACAATAGGTAGGGCTAGTTGAATCAAGGGTTGTAGAGGGGAATAGGTTTGGTGCATCGAATCATGAATCCGTTGAAGTCGGCTTAGATTCGGTGAACTGAATCTGAAAACGACAAATAGCAGTCTAGTTGGAGAGAGAGCTCTCAGGTTGGGATTTACTTTCCTGAACTGACTGAGTGCTTTAATACCAGACTGCTCATTAGGCTTTGGGGCTGGGGTGTGACTAGAAGGACCCAGAGGCTTCCAGTAGCAGTTTTATACCACCACTGGTCTGCATCCAACTTCAGCTGCCCTTCATTATACAAAGCACCAACACGTCTTCACTGATTATGCCGGGATTGCAAATGGTCCACCATTTTGGTGGGTGCTAAACTAACTAACGTAGCCTGTGTGTGAACAGCAATGCATACCGTATGCAAACTAGGAGGCACTTGCGCTAATGAATTACATTTGCATTGACACTGACAGAGCTCTATGAGAGAATTGATTATTCTAGAAAGGGAGAAATCAGCATCTTAATGCTATAATCCTGTATTTATAGTACACCGCTGAGACAATGGAATGTCTCCCGTGGTCCATTATGCTTGTGCTTGTTGATCAGGTACAGTACAACACACAGATGGTTATGGCTAATTCTCTTTTTTCTCTCCTTTTTTTTGTGTTGCTCATATTTATTCCTTCCCTTTCTTTTTCTTCGTCGGCATGCCAGTAAGTATGATGCATGTTTAGTCTTTTCTAGCGACGGTTGCCGTGGCAACGGGACATAGTGCTACCGTACTCACTTGTGGAATAGCGGCAGCCAGCACAATGGCACTTCAGAATAAGAGAACAGATAAAATATTCATTCAGTTCGCTTTTGTGACTTTGAACCCCTCTCAACGAAACAACAATAATATTCCAACCGCATAATAATGAGTTGGAGTAACCAGTTTTAGGGACCTATTATCCCCCCAAAGTAACTAACTAATGGCTGGATCTTAGCTCATGTTTAATGCATATATTGCTATTTTGTTCATAACACTCTTGACCCCTTGAAATATTTAAGGTTATTTCCAAGTTAATTGTAATGGTAAATCGTTGATTATGCGGGCCAAGTTTATTTCGGTATTAACCCCATGTTTTCCTATCGTGTCTATAATATAAATAACTTAATTGTATTATATAGTGGCTGTAATTAAATACCTAAGCCTGGTCCCAGATCTGTTTGCAAGGAGTCCTCTATAGGTAATACCTATAATCGTTGTCATGCCAAATGTAAAGTTTATACAGCATATTTTGACCAGGCTATTACATACCTGATAAATGAGACACATTTAGACTGCTGAAGCAAGCACACAAAATTGACCTTTTCTAGTTTCATGTGTTTCCTCCATCCAGGCGGGCTACCAGATCACCCAACAGAGGCTGCCCATCGCGGTGGACGGCACCCTGACCTACAGTCACCTGGGGGGCCGTAAGAGGAACGCGGTGGTCACCAAGAGTGTCAGGATCAAACAGATCCAGTTAGAGCAGGACAGTGGCAAGAGCCTCCACGATGACTACAGGAACCAGACCCTTATAGACCTCAACAGAGCAGGTAGATGGAGTTTAGCTTCCCATCGGTGTACCTCAACAGAGCAGGTAGATGGAGTTTAGCTTCCCATCGGTGTACCTCAACAGAGCAGGTAGATGGAGTTTAGCTTCCCATCGGTGTACCTCAACAGAGCAGGTAGGTGGAGTTTAGCTTCCCATCGGTGTACCTCAACAGAGCAGGTAGGTGGAGTTTAGCTTCCCATCGGTGTACCTCAACAGAGCAGGTAGATGGAGTTTAGCTTCCCATCGGTGTACCTCAACAGAGCAGGTAGACGGAGTTTAGCTTCCCATCGGTGTACCTCAACAGAGCAGGTAGGTGGAGTTTAGCTTCCCATCGGTGTACCTCAACAGAGCAGGTAGGTGGAGTTTAGCTTCCCATCGGTGTACCTCAACAGAGCAGGTAGATGGAGTTTAGCTTCCCATCGGTGTACCTCAACAGAGCAGGTAGATGGAGTTTAGCTTCCCATCGGTGTACCTCAACAGAGCAGGTAGATGGAGTTTAGCTTCCCATCGGTGTACCTCAACAGAGCAGGTAGGTGGAGTTTAGCTTCCCATCGGTGTACCTCAACAGAGCAGGTAGACAGAGTTTAGCTTCCAATCGGTGTACCTCAACAGAGCAGGTAGATGGAGTTTAGCTTCCCATCGGTGTACCTCAACAGAGCAGGTAGACGGAGTTTAGCTTCCCATCGGTGTACCTCAACAGAGCAGGTAGATGGAGTTTAGCTTCCCATCGGTGTACCTCAACAGAGCAGGTACCATAGAGTTCAAACACTCATAGACTCCAGAGGATTCTACCACAGAGCTCCAACTAGTATATACAGATCTAGATAGGATTTGGCCAGCCAGTCCCTGTTCTATGTAGGCATATGGGGAGTGTATGAAACATCTCTCTCTCCCTCCAGGTGTGGGTCTGATGGAGCTGGTGATGGAGCCAGACATGAGCTGTGGAGAGGAGGCAGCAGCCGCCGTTAGAGAGATGCAGCTCATACTGCAGGCTCTAGGGACCTGCCAGGGAAACATGGCTGGTGGGGAGGCCTGCATTGGACACACACACACACACACACACACACACACACACACACACACACACACACACACACACACACACACACACACACACACACACACACACACACACACACACACACACACACCAGGGAAACATGGTTGGTGGGGAGGCCTGCATTGGACACACACACACACTCACACTCACTAACACACCAGGGAAACACACCAGGTTAAAACAATATATATATATATATATATATATACAATTATTAACCTATCATTATTAATATTATATTTTATTTACAATGTACTAATAAAACTAACCGTTTCTTTTTCTTTTCTTGTTTTTGTCAAAAAGTAAACATCCAGTGAGCCTCTGAATTGACATCTGTCTTATACTTTCTCTCTTGCTATACTGGGCCAGCTGTATCATACCTTCTCTCTTGCTATAGAGGGCCAGCTTTCTCATACCTTCTCTCTTCCTATAGAGGGACAGCTGTATCATACCTTCTCTCTTGCTATAGAGGGCCAGCTTTCTCATACCTTCTCTCTTCCTATAGAGTGCCAGCTGTCTCATACCTTCTCTCTTCCTTTAGAGGAACAGCTGTCTCATACCTTCTCTCTTCCTATAGAGGGACAGCTGTCTCATACCTTCTCTCTTCCTATAGAGGGACAGCTGTCTCATACCTTCTCTCTTCCTATAGAGGGACAGCTGTCTCATACCTTCTCTCTTCCTTTAGAGGGCCAGCTTTCTCATACCTTCTCTCTTCCTATAGAGGGACAGCTGTCTCATACCTTCTCTCTTCCTATAGAGGGACAGCTGTCTCATACCTTCTCTCTTCCTATAGAAGGACAGCTGGCTCATACCTTCTCTCTTCCTATAGAGGGACAGCTTTCTCATACCTTCTCTCTTCCTATAGAGGGACAGCTTTCTCATACCTTCTCTCTTCCTATAGAGGGACAGCTGTCTCATACCTTCTCTCTTCCTATAGAGGGACAGCTGTCTCATACCTCATCTCTTCCTTTAGAGGGACAGCTGTCTCATACCTTCTCACTTCCTTTAGAGGGACAGCTTTCTCATACCTTCTCTCTTCCTATAGAGGGACAGCTTTCTCATACCTTCTCTCTTCCTATAGAGGGACAGCTGTCTCATACCTTCTCTCTTCTTATAGAGGGACAGCTGTCTCATACCTTCTCTCTTCCTATAGAGGGACAGCTGTCTCATACCTTCTCTCTTCCTATAGAGGGACAGCTGTCTCATACCTTCTCTCTTCTTATAGAGGGACAGCTGTCTCATAACTTCTCTCTTCTTTTAGAGGGACAGCTGTCTCATACCTTCTCGCTTCCTTTAGAGGGACAGCTGTCTCATACCTTCTCTCTTCCTTTAGAGGGACAGCTGTCTCATACCTTCTCTCTTCCTTTAGAGGGACAGCTGTCTCATACCTTCTCTCTTCCTATAGAGGGCCAACTGAGAGTGGATGCCAACGTGTCCGTCCACAGACCTGGGGATCCTTGGGGCATCAGGACTGAGGTCAAGAACATCAACAGTGCCCGCAACCTGGCCAGGGCCATAGGTGAGTGCTGCAGAGGGCTTTTCACAATACTGAGCCAAACCAGAGGCGAAGCGAGAAGCTCCACTCGCGTCAATCTGTCCACGCGAGAATGTGGCGATAAGTACACCAAGTGGGGATTGTTTTTGTATGGAGGTCTATGAGAGAGTGTCGGATCTGGTAAGAAAAAAATGTGATAGCTAATTTTCTAAGTGAGGCTTGTTTGACCTAATAGAAGTTGCATAATGTTTAGGTTGTTACTGGTTGTACTGATATACACTACATGGCCAAAAGCATGTGGACACCTGCTCGTCTAACATCTCACATGGGCATTAATATGGAGTTGGTCCCTCCTTTTGCTGCCATAATCCACCCTTCTGGGAAGGCTTTCCTCTAGATGTTGGAACATTGCTGCAGGGACTTGCTTCCATTCAGCCACAACAGCATTTGTGAGGTTGGCACTGATGTTGGGTGATTAGGCCTGGCTCACAGTCGGCGTTCCAATTCATACCAAAGGTGTTCAATGAGGTTGAGGTCAGGGCTCTGTGCAAGCCATTCAAGTTCTTCCACACCAATCTCGACAAACAATTTCTGTATGGACCTCGCTTTGTGCACGGGGGCATTGTCATGCTGAAACAGGAAAGGGCCTTCCCCAAACTGTTGCCACAAAAGTGGAAGCACAGAATCGTCTAGAACTCAAAGCGTTAAGATTTCCCTTAACTGGAACCGAGTGGCCTAGCCCGAACCATGAAAAAGAGCCCCAGACCATTATTCCTCTTCCAACAAACTTGACAGTTGGCACTATGCAATGGGGCAGGTTGTGTTCTCCTGGCATCCGCCAAACGGCTGCTCAGCCTGGAAACTCATTTCATGAAGTTCCTGAAGAAAAGTTATTGTGCTGAAGTTTCCAGGGGCAGTTTGGAACTTGGTAGTGAGTGTTACTACCGAGGACAGATGATTTATACGCTCTACAGCACTCGCCTGTCCCATTCTGTGAGTTTGTTTGGCCTACCACTTTGTGGCTGAGCCGTTGTTGCTCCTAGACATTTCCACGTCACAATAACAGCACTTACAGTTGACCGGGGCAGCTCTAGCAGGGCAGAATATTGACAAACTGACTTGTTGGAAAGGTGGCATCCTACGACAGTGCCACATTGAGAGTCACTGAGCTCTTCAGTAAGGCCATTCTACTGCTAATGCTTGCTTGAGTTTGTGCTCAATTTTATACACCTGTCAGCAACTGGTGTCCACTAATTTAAGGAGTTTTCCACATACAAATTTATATATATATATAAAAAAAACACTTAAAATTAGTGGACACCAGTTGCTGACAGGTGTATATGTGTGTGTGTATATGTATATATATATATATATAAAAAACTATTTTATATTGGAGTTCATTGAGTCTATTGTTCACACGTGTGTCTTTCTGCCTTTACGACAACTACTCCCATTGTTAGGGCAGAGACAAGACCATCTCGTCATTATATAGACTATATTATAGTGTCTCTGGCCAAACTGAGCCGAGCCAAGCTGTACTGAGCTGGCCTGGTTGAAGCCTTCACCATAGTTGCTGGAACCGTGCTGAAAAGGACCATGTGAATAGACAATATCTGAGCCAGAACAGTTTGGTTCAGGTTGGCACAATAGTGTGTGAAGGGTATATCCTCATTGTCATTGGTGGGGGTTTAGTGGAGGTACTGAAGTGAAGCGGTGACGACCCAGTGGGTCTGGAATGAGCTAGTTGGATGAACACTCAGGGAAATATAGACACACACACACACAGAAAGAGAGAAAAATAGCGAACAGCATGGGCTGTCATCTTTCTGAAACAGTCGTCTGACGGAGGGCTGTGTAATTATGCGTGCACTGCAAGTCAAACTGGGAGTCAAAGATCAGAGACACCATGAGGCACACACACACACACACACACACACACACACACACACACACACACACACACACACACACACACACACACACACACACACACACACACACACACACACACACACACACACACACACACACACACACACACACACAAACCGGCCTTATCTGTCTTCGCCTGTGTAAATGTTCTCTCAGACAACTCAGTGAAGTAATTGCCAAAACTTCCTCTTGTCTCAACTTCATACGTCTTTCCATGATTTTTCCACCTCTTTCTGAGGTGTTTTATCCCTGAAGGCAGTCGTCACTCTATCCACCCACAGGAATCAGAGAAACAGGCTTTCTGTTGACAGGAACTGAAGATGGAAAGGCTTCTGAAGAGACATTTAGTGTACAGGGATAGTTAACATGGACTAGAAAGCACGAGGCCTTTCCTACCCACACAAACTCAGGAAGATATAGAATACAACTTTATTGACCATTTGTTTCAGTGAACAACTGAGCACACAGTTTGCATGCCTAACTTAGGCTAAATTAGCTTTCTACAGAACAATAGATTTCCCATCAACACTAATTCCACTTCTACAGAGTTTCCCATCAAACTTTTTTATTTTCTCTCCAACATACTGGAGACGATGGAGAGTCATAGGGGCCATTGAAATTCTTCACCAGGAGCAGCAGGCCATTAACAGTTCGTGTGATACGAAGTGACTTGGCCGCTTTATTATTTATTTATCCCAAGAGTAGACTTCCATTTTAGCTTAGTGCAGAGAAGTGATAAAGGGTTTTTAAAAGTCAAAACTCCAGATAGTCGTTTGTCACAGAGAACTAATGTAGCAGCAGTTAGGAGACTTCAGGCATGGCCATGTGTCATGGCAGATGTTGGGAGGATCTAACACTGTGCCAGTTGGCTGGATGCTTGCTTCTGATCAGGCCTGGTGTGTGCGTGTGTGTGCGTGCGTGCGTGTGTGTGTGTATTTTCATCAACAGACTATGAGATCCAGAGACAGATGTTTGTCCTGGAGAGCGGCGGCACGGTGCAGAACGAGACACGGTCGTTTGATGGCAAGACTGGGTAAGAGGCTTCTAGAACCAACCCTCGAACCAAGTCATGCCGACAAGTCCCATTATGTTACAGTGAGAGTGTTTCTGATAACATGTCAAAAATGTCTATTGACTAAGAATATGATGTTTCGCAGGATACGGTACAATGTACACAGGATGCGTCTCTTTATGGTTTTAATAATTATTTGGGTCAGATACCACCCCCCCATAATCAACTTGTTATGGCTGCAATCCCGTTAACGGGATAATTGTCATCAATAACCGCTGAATTGCAATGCGCCACATTCATGAATATTACTAAAAAATATTTATATTCATGAAATCACAAGTGCAATATAGGAAAACACAGCTTAGCCTTTCGTTAATCCACCTGTCATGTCAGATTTTGAAAATATGCTTTACAGCGAAAGCAATCCAAGCGTTTGTAAGTTTATCGATCGCTCGACAAAATATTATGTACACTTAGCATCAAGTAGCTTGGTCACGAAAATCAGAAAAGCAATCAAATTAATCATTTACCTTTGATTGTCTTTGGATGTTTTCGCTCACGAGACTCCCAGTTACACAATAAATGTTCCTTTTGTTCCATAAAGATGATTTTTTTATATATCCAAAATACCTGTTTGTTTGGCGCGTTATGTTCAGAAATCCACAGGGAAGAGCGGTCACGACAACGCAGACAAATTCCAAATAGTTTCCGTAATGTCCACAGAAACATTTCAAATGTTTTTTATAATCAATCCTCAGGTTGTTTTTAAAATATATAATCGATATTATATCAACCGCAAATGTCTTTATCAATAGGAGAAGGAAAGGCAATGGCAGCCCAAACTCTGTTGCGCGAGCAAAACTCATGCGACCACCTGACGAGATGTTATCTTTCTGGCTCATTTTTTCAAAATAAAAGCCTGAAACCATGTCTGAAGACTGTTGACACCTTGAGGAAGCGATAGGAAAAGGACTCTGGTTGATATCCCTTTAAGTGGAGCAAAGGGAGTCTATGGAACATGGAGTTTTCAAAATAGAAGCCACTTCCGGGTTTGATTTTCCTCAGGGTTTCGACTGCAATATCAGTTCTGTTATACTTACATACAATATTTTGACAGTTTTGGAAACTTTAGAGTGTTTTCTATCCAATACTAATAATAATATGCATATATTAGCAACTGAGACTGAGGAGCTGGCTGTTTACAATGGGCACCTTTTCATCCAAGCTACTCAATACTGCCCCTGCAGCCATAAGAAGTTAACACTGTATTGCCATCTCCAGTGTGATATTTGATCTCAAGACATTCTCTCTTCTGAGGTTTAATTTGAAAACGTTTTAGTAACTAAGGATGATGAATGAGGCCACTTGGAGTCAGTCAGTGTCTGGTGTTGTGGATCAGCTTGCTAGTGAGGGTTGTAAAGCCCATGAAATGAGCTGCTCTTCACACAGCTGGGGCCTGCCTCTAATGCGCAAGTTAGCGTGTTTCGTCATGAATCTTGTTCTAGAGGCAGCTTTGCAAAGCGGTCAATAGCTGGCACAGCCACAAAGTCATAAAATCTTATTTTAAACCTAACCTTAACCACACTGTTAATATCCTGATGCCTAACACTAACCTTAAATGAAGAACAAAAAGCCCATTTTGACTTTGCAGCTGGCCTATCTAAGGGGAAATCGCTCAGTTCTGCCTCCAGGACAAGACTCATGACAATAAACGTCAACCTGCCTATAACACCATCGTGTGCGTGTGTGTGCGCGCTGGGCCTGATGGAGTGTGTTTGACAGCAAAGGCCCACAGCTCTGTCATGGTCCAGAAATACACAGAATGACTGGGGGCCCCTCACCTCACACCTGTGGCCCTTGCCCATAGTTACAGCCTCTTCAACATGAACAATCTGCCGTAGTAACTGTTGTAACGAGCGAAACACTATCGTTATACAGTACCTCAAAGCCATAACATGTGTCCCTCTGTTTTACAGTCACACCATTCCAATGAGAGACAAGGAGGGCCTTCAGGACTACAGGTGAGTACAACTCATATTCACTTCAGTATGTTCTAGCAGCACAGCCTCCAGCATGGTGTGTGGTATGATATGATCACCGCTGTAGGGCCTGCATGGAGTGAAGAGGGGGAGCAAGACAGGATGGAGAGGAGAGAGGTCATCGTCACACAAGTGTGTGTGTGTGTGTGTGTGTGTGTGTGTGTGTGTGTGTGTGTGTGTGTGTGTGTGTGTGTGTGTGTGTGTGTGTGTGTGTGTGTGTGTGTGTGTGTGTGTGTGTGTGTGTGTGTGTGTGTGTGTGTGTGTGTGTGTGTGTGTGTGACGCAGCCACACAAGTGTGTGTGTGTGTGTGGAGACAGCCCTTTGTCTGACCGTGTGACACACAGGCCTACTACTGTTGTGTTGTGATTGTGTCGTCTAAGAGGCCTGCAGAGATACAGCCAGCACTCCGCTCTTATCTTTCTCTACTGCTGATAACAGCTCCCTCTCTATCTTCTCTTATCTCACTCCTGCCTCTCTTTCTCGCTCCCTCTCTCCTCTGTTGTCATTAACTGTGCTCGCTCTGGGTGCTCCCTCTGTCACACATGCACTCCCACCTCTCTTTCTCCTCCCTCTCTTTCTCGCTCCCTCTCTCCTCTGTTGTCTTTAACTGTGCTCGCTCTGGGTGCTCCCTCTGTCACATATGCACTCCCACCTCTCCTCTCTCTTCCCTCTCCCCTCACTCTCTCTTCTCTCTCCCACCTTTTCTCTCTCCCCTCGCTCTCTCTTCTCTCTCCCACCTTTTCCCTCTCCATCTTTCTCACCCCCCCCCTCCAGGTTCATGCCGGAGCCCAACCTGCCTCCTCTGATGGTGTACGAGGCGTGCTCTACAGCCCCCCCTGGTGTTGCCCCCAGCCAGGTGGTGGTTCTGGAGGAGGTGAGGGAGAGGCTGCCGGAGCTGCCCAGCATCAGGAGGCAGAGGCTGGTGGAGACCTACGGCATCCTCCCCGAACACAGCTTCACCCTGGTGGTGAGTGACTACCACAGTATGTAGACGTGTCTGTTAACGTCCAACTGAGCAAGTTAATTATAATTGATGGTAGGTAGGTTTCTCCCTCCACCTCTCTGGCTTTCATCTTGTCTTTCTGTCTGTCTCTCTCCCTCCCACTTTCTGGCACTCGTTTCTGCTCCCCCTCTCTCACCCCTTCCTTTATCTCTCCATTGTACTCTCTCCCTCACTGTCTCTCAATTTAATAACTACCCAAAGTAACCTATTCTTGCACAGCCAGTTACCCTGTCTGTGCTGGACAGAGGCAGAAGCAAGGCGCAGTAGATTGTTGTATAAACAGTATCATTGCGTGTGTTTCATTGGGCCTCCTGTTGTAGAATGAGGACGGGCTGATGGACTACTTTGAGGCCGTCGTCAGGGAGACTAAGGCTGGGCCGAGAAAGGTGATTGGCTGGGTGATGAACGAGCTGCAGGGCCTCCTCCATCAACAGAACCTGAGTGTCAGCCAGAGGTGAGACACTCAGTCGTCCTCATCCTCTTCCTCGGTGTCCTCCTCTAGCCTCAGTCATTCTATTTCTCCTCTCCACCTCATTCCTATCATTCTTCCTCTACATCATTCATTTTGTTTCGCCCTCTTCTCCCTGCCCTCCTCCCGAACTCCTATCATGTGTCTCTCCTCCCCTTCCTCCTCCTCTGTTCTCCTCTTTTCAGTCTTGCGTTGACTTCGAACCCCATGTTGAAGATCCTATCTCAGGATCCAACATCTTGGCTAGACGGAGGCCTGAAATCATTTCCATACTGGAAGCATCATTTATGTGCTTTTTCCCTGCGATGTTTCCTATCCGTCTTCATGTTGATTCCTTCCGTTATTACTATGGCAGACAGTGAATGTGAATAGAGAATATATCTGGGTAATAAGTTGAGTGTTTTGAGTTGTTTTTCTATATGACTGTTTTTATCCTACACTCCAGACTGTTCTGATCAAGACTGATCAAACGGAGTAAAGTATGATGTGTTTTGTTTTATGTCTTTGTCTGAGAACTAGTGGATGGGTGGGGGTTTGTGTGCCTTTTTGTCGTTTTGAAGAAAGTGAGAGTGGATGTTGACTCTGTGTGGATTCGCGTGTTTGTTGTTTGTTTAGCCATATTTCCGTTCATAACTCAGTCAGTGTGTATGTGACTGTGTGTCTCTGGCTCAGTGTGTGTCTGACTCGGGGATTGGTGACAGCAGTGATGATCATGTGCCCTGTAGGTGGCAATGGGCTGTCACAGAGAGAGACGGGGCCAAATAGCCTCTCATTATAAGCACAGTGACTCCGGGGTAGATAAGACACCATCACACTGTCACACAGGAGAGGATAGACTGGATCTAATGACATCTCCTGTGCCTTCTCTCTCTCATCTCTCTCTCTCTCTTCCTTCTCTCTCACATATCTGCCTCTCTCTCATATTGGTGTCTTTGTCATATCTGTGTGTCTCTCACATATCTGTGTCTCTCACATGTGTCTCACATATCTGTGTTTCTCACGTGTCTCACATATCTGTGTCTCTCTCTCATATCTGTCTCTCTCTCGCTCCCTCTCTCAGTCCGATCTCTCCTCAAGCTCTAGCCCAGATACTGAATCTCCAGGAGAATGGACAGATCTCTTCTTCTATCGCCAAGCAGGTGAGAGATAACAAGATGGCATAACATCCTAAACATTTAATGCAAAGTCCATATGTGTTACTACACTGAGTGTACAAAATATTAACACTTTCCCTGACAGACTGGCCAGGTGAGTCAAGGTGAACTCTTTGATCCCTTATTGATGTCACCTGTTAAATCAACTTCAATCAGTATCGATGAAGGGGAGGAGACGGGTTAAAGAAAGATTTTTAAGCCTTCAGAGGGTGAAAGGGCAAGACAATAGATTTAAGTGCCTTTGAACAGGGTATGGTAGTAGTTGACGGGCGCACTGGTTTGAGTGTGTCAAGAAGTGCAAAGCTGCTGGGTTTTTCACACTCAACCGTTTCCCATGTGTATCAAGAATGGTCCACCGGTCTCCCGGGTGGCGCAGTGGCTAAGGGCGCTGTACTGCAGTGCCCTTAGAGACTCTGTGCCATCAGAGACTCTGGGTTCGCGCCCAGGCTCTGCCGCGACCGGGAGGTCCATTGGCCTAGCGTTGTCCGGGTTAGGGAGGGCTTGGTCGGGCTTGTCTCATCGCGCACCAGCGACTCCTGTGGCGGGCCGGGCGCAGTGCGCGCTAACCAAGGTTGCCAGGTGCACGGTGTTTCCTCCGACACATTGGTGTGGCTGGCTTCCGGGTTGGCATCATGCTGTGTTAAGAACCAGTGCTTGGTTGGGTTGTGTATCGGAGGAAGCATGACTTTCAACCTTCGTCTCTCCCGAGCCCGTACGGGAGTTGTAGCGAAGAGACAAGATAGTAGCTACTACAACAATTGGACACCACAAAATTGGGGAGAAAAAGGGATAAAAATCCCCCGCCCCCCAAAAAAAGAATGATCCACCACCCAAAAGACATCCAGCCAACTTGGCACAACTGTGGGAAGTGTTGGAGTCAACATGGGCCAGCATCCCTGTAGAACACTTTCAACACCTTGTAGTGTCCATGCCCTGATGATTTGTAGCTGTTCTGAGGGCAAAGGGGAGTGCAACTCAATATTAGGAAGGTGTCCTTAATGTTTTGTACCCTCAGCGTATATTATCATTTTCAATTGGGGTTTAACCTGAGTGTTTCATTGCTCCATACAGGTGTTCCAGGAGCTGTGGAAGACCCCAGGTAAAACGGCCCAGCAGATCGTCAAGGAGCAGGACCTGGGGATGGTCAACGACAGCACAGAGATCCACAGCATTTGCCAGAAGGTGGTGGACTCACACCCAGACCAGGTGCGGCCACCCTGGGCAAGAGCTGCCACAATGAGGGCAGGTAGTTTGCCCCTGGTGATGCGTTGGGCAGACCACACCACCCTCTGAAGAGCCCTGCGGTTAGGGGCGGTGCAGTTGCCGTACCAGGCGGTGATTCAGGCCGACAGCAATTGTGCATCTGTAAACGTTTGTGAGGGTCTTAGGGGCCAAGCCAAATTACTTCAGCCTCCTGAGATTGAAGAGGCGCTGTTGCATCTTCTTCACCACACTGTCTGTGTGGGTGGACCATTTCAGATTGTCAGTAATGTGTAAGCCGAGGAATTTGAAGCTTTTCACCTTCTCCACTAAGTTTATGTCTCCAGAAGTCCATGATCAGCTCCTTTATTGTTATCATTAGGAGAGAGAGGTTATTTTTCTGGCACCACTCCTCCAGGGCCCTCACGTCTCATCATTGTTGGAAATCAGGCCTACTACTGATGTGATTGAGTTAGAGGTGTGCAGTCATGGGTGAACAGGGAGTACAGGAGGGGGCTGAGCACACACCCTTGTGGGGCCCCCGTGTTGAGGATCAGCGAAGTGGAGGTGTTGCTTCCTACCGTCACCACCTGGGGGGCAGCCCGTCAGGAAATCCAGGACCCAGTTGCACAGGGCGGTGTTCAGACCCAGGTCCCTGAGCTTAATGAGGAGCTTGGAGTGCACAGGGTCATTGACTTTTTGCTAGTAGCCAGTCTTGATAGAATTCTGTTGATGATCAATAAACTAAATGCAAACGTAAGTATTTGTGACTTATGCTGCTGTTACTGTTCCTCCTACAGGTCCAAGCCATCCGCAGTGGGAACAAGAAGGTTCTGAACAAGCTCATGGGTCTGGTCCAGAAGGAGACGAAAGGCAGGGCTGACCCAGTCCTGGTACGGGCCATCCTGGAGCAGAAGACCTCCTGAGGACTAACTAACACTGTCTGTGGCCACCTTGACTGCCTCAACCTTGACATGCCTGGTGGAATATCAAACTAGTCCAAGAGGCAGCAAGCATGACATCATTATGGCTTCATCATAGTTAATGTCCTCTGGTCAAGAGGATTATTGTTGCTAAATCAACTATCTCTCATGTTGTCTTCTGGCACCGTAACCGCCTTTAAGTTGTTGCAGTTGTATTGTAATTTTTATTTGTGTACATAAATATATTCTAATTCTCTTTGGAGTGTACACACTTATCCCCTCCCAAACACACACTTCATCTAAAACTGTCAAGGGAATGGCATACACATCCTCCATGATAATCACACTTTAAACAGAGCCATTCTGGAATCCCTTTGCAGTTTGGAACACTCTGAACCCACCAATGGCAGAACATAGCTAATAAAGGTATGGCCCATTACCAGGCAGTTTGGGAGTCGTCCCAGAAGTCATCTTTCTGCTTTTATCACCGTCCTCTGGCAGCACTGAAATGAATCAGGAGAGCAACAGAGGACTGAAGTACTATATGCAATGTATCTCCTGATACTCCCTCTAAAATGGATAGGATTAGGAATGATTTAGAAGTCAGTGTTCAGTCAAAGGAGAGAGAAGAAGTAGTCATGAGTAGTGAGCGCCCCCTTGTGGCTGTCAAATGAAGGAGATACATCTATCGTTTAGCCTTCTATGCTTGTCTCTAGAGATAGGCATCTCTTACATTCAGTTGGCTTGAATATTGAGTTTTGTCAAATCACGCGGTAATTCAATACTGGTTGGCTGTGGGCATGTGACTTCAGTTTGGTAACGTAGGTAGTTGCCTCCCATTCATCCCCTTTGTTTCTATTGAATGCCGTATGCAGTGACCTATATAAGAAGTATTGTACATAACTCAATTGGACTTCTTGATTTAAAAAAAGAGGGTTTGTGGCTGGCTGCTGTTTCAGTGCCTGTGAAGAAGACCTAGTTTTGAACAGAAGCTGGGTCACTGGATGAATGGCTGTCAGAAGCCCTGTTTATACCTGCTGTTAACATTCGTCCTGATCTTGTCCGTGTAGACTTAGATCGGATCACAATGCGTTTTATAATCGTCCATAAATGTGGCCAGAATCAGAATTGGAAAAGATCAGGACAAAGGCTGCATGTTAGAACCAGGTATGAGCAGGGATAGAGGGGGGATTGTTTACTAAATCAGGCCAGTGGAGTCCACTGAACAAACCATTGAAAACAACCACTTCTGGGTGAAAGAAGCGGAAAGAAAAAATGTGTTTTGCATTTTACTTACCTTTGCCAAAGTGAAGCTAAAATATACATTTGGTTAGAGAAGCTGTCAAAACACATGACATCTGTTCTTCAATAAAAACATATTATAAAGAATACAATACATGTCTTTATTCAAATAATTCCTTGGAACCTCTGACTTTAATGACAGAAGAATACACACTGGAGTAACCTGACAAGGTCATCGCTGGCATCTAAAATGGATGCTAATAGTTGTAGAAAAGGGAGAAACTAGACTACTTATCTTTGGAATGAAACCTCTACGCAACTGAAGAGAACTGTGTCTCTAAATTTGGTTGAAGTAAATGTGCTCCACACAACATTCTACTACTAGAAAATATAGAGTACATCACCAAATTTAGAAATGGCAAGAAATGATGCATTCCATAAACTGTCCATCGGTCCAATTTGTGGACTAGTTCGAGCAGACAGTGGTATATTTTTGCCTTTGCAGCTGCATCCACATTCATTCTCTGGGTCATGTTCATTAGGATGCACCATAGGAAAAAGTTTTGCAACAGAAAACAAAAAAGAGCATTTCTAAATGGATAAGCTCACCTTTATGCCTACTGAACATGACCATGCTTAGCCCAGAGTACACACTGTAAACAACAGGAGGAAATTCATTCAAAATTCAGGCACCAATTTTTAGGTAGTTCTTCCGTAACGTATCGATTTAATAGGGACAGACATTGTAACAAAATGTCTCCTTGGTTGATATCAAAACCTTAAATAAAATTACGTCAATTAAAATCAAGGCTATTTATTTGTTGGTAATGGTAGACCATGTCTTAGTCTGGAATTCAAACTTAAACATTCAATGCTAAAATGAATGTGCCAAATCATCAATGAACCAACCAACAGTGATGTATTCCAATCTTCCCAACTTGACTCATAAAAACATACAAGAAACATGCATTCCCTAATACAGCAACGAGAACACAGAACTCAAGTTACAACTTCTGTGAAAAAAATATGGCAATAGAACCTCTCTCTACGAAACAGTTCCATTATTGTGACATTAAGTACATTCTGTATTAAATACCCACCCCATCAGGAAACAAAACGTAATAAAGTACTCTTTATACCTCAAATATCAATCATGATTTGCATAGTGTGCTGCTTCCTTGATTCTTTTTTCCAATTATATACATAAAGTACTCAAATAAGGCTAAGACATTGAGGGCTTCCCAAACGGCACCCATTACCCCATATAGTGCACTACTCTTGATTTATATGGTCAAAAGTAGTGCACTACATAGGAAATAATATGTTGTTTTGGATGCAAACATTGAGTGCATCACCCTGATATGGAAAGCTCCTTTTAGAGAGATATCATTATAAATAAAGTGCATTCAGTGGACAGGACCTGGTGCACCATGGGAAAATGGAGTTAGCCGCAGCATTAAGAATTGACGTCAGAAGAACCCAGTGTCCTTAAGTACACCCCTAAATAACATAAAAACTACTTCTAACTTGAATATCTAATGTGATTTGAAAACATAACATAATTGAAATAGGTCTATTGAACAAAGAAAGTCTTTGATTTAATGTATTTAGCGACACACAAACTTGTTTTGTACAGTGAGCCTGATAGTCTAACTTACTAGGCCTCTCCTTCAGTCAAGAGTTTTGAATAACAACGATCACCGGATACATAGCATTAGAGAATGCCATGGTCTACACCAACTCATAAAGTAAGTATGAGATGATTGGGACTCCCACTAGCATCCCACTTCTAATACCAACGCGCTAACCAGTAGTTTAGAGGGGTGCTGCTAGGGTACTTGTTACTGGTACCCCGTGTTAACAGCCAAGTTAGCGTTACTCATTGTGGATTTATTATTACTTTTCCACTATTTCTCTATTTTCTTTCTCTCTGCATTGTTGGGAGGGCCCGAGTAAGCACTTCTCTGCTAGTCTACACCTGTTGTTTACGAAGCATGTGACAAATAACATTTGATTAGTGATGAATACTCCGCAGGGAGAGATCCTGACAAAATAGGCTCCTGATTATTTCCAGTACAGCATGCAACCCCAGGGTGACAACACAGCACCACCAGAGATTTCGGTAAGGCCACGTATAAGTCCCCATTGTATGGTGGCCATCACTACAAGACAACTAGAGCTGGTCACTGGAGAGGCTGTTGCTACCAGGGCAGTACACTGACATTTATGAATGCAATATTGTAAGTCTAAAAGCCTAAAGGGACAGATTATGTGTCCTTTGTGTATCATTAACTTCCCATTGTTCCATTCAGCCTGTTCCATTCTATTCAGGCTTTGGTCGATTCGCCCCAAGCTTCCATTTCAGCATTCTTATTGGTTGGTGCAGGGGTTCCACCAAAGGCTTGAAGTAGGTCAGTACTTTCCAGTCATTATAAATCACATGACCTGCTCCTTGGATGTGACATAGGCCTATGCATACAACTCTCTGAGGGCAGAACCATATACACGAGTCTGTCTGAGGGTATCAATGGCAAATGCATCAAATGGGTGAGAGATTCCTGTAAGTTATGTGTTACTGTATATCATAGCCCGACGTTTTTATATATTGGTTTGGAAAAATATATTAGCCTCAAATATATATATATGTATATATAACCCACTTTAAAAACTGCCTCAGGGAGAGAGATAAAAGACGAGTGAATCAATCCAAGAGGTATAGTCTTCTTCGTCAAGTAGTGGAAAACATGAAAAACTTTCAAAGAGTCTTTTAAAAACTTTTAAAATGACCCGAGTGGACACAACAGGTCAGGGACAGACACTCACTCCTTCCCTGTGAGACAACGCTACCATAACATTATTAAAACATTATAATAATAATAATAATGTTACTATAACATTATTACAATGTTATTATATCGTTACTCCTCCATAGGGACGTGCGATAGTATTGAGTGCTCCTGCGCAATGGCCGCCAGTTCTTTGAGGAACTCTGTGAAGAGGACGGTAGCGAAGACCTCGGTCCTGGCCAGGGAAATGGTCTTGGGCTGGGGAGGAGGAGAGCTCTTCATCATCCTTCCTGCCTCCAGGGGGGAACATTCTCGGCTGTCTCCGCTGTTTGTATCTGTGGAGGATAAGTAAATAGAAATGAAAAATAAAACATTAGTAATAGTAGCATTTAACTGCAGTTGGACATTGTAGCAAGCTCATGTTAGTCCACTTGAAAGAAGAAATTCTTCCTTTTATATCAGTCTCATTTTTCTTTTTAAATCTTATGCAATCTCATACCAATACATTCCTCGCTTGGAGAGAAAGCTCGCATATAAAATGGTTGGGAGAAACCAGTGGGAATGCAGTAGACTGGAGAAGTATGAGAAGAAGAACGTCAGAAGGACCTGAGTTGTTTCTGCAACGCTTCATGACCAAGCTGAATATATTCTCGAGGAGGAACCAAACAACACAAACTAAGCACAGATACAGTTTTAATCTTTCAGTGGTGCTTCATTGCATTGCAGTGATTAGAAACAACGTTATTGCTAGGCTTATTACTGGTCTTATGATCTAGGATATTGCCTCAAATCCTCTGGAAGCTTTGCCTGTATCTATTCGAATCTCAATGACCTGGCTATTGGCTACAAAACAGACCTAAATTACATTCTAATGATGCTCATAGGATAGCTCACAATAAAGCTCAGAATTCAACATTGAACAACGTCTATTCAAACAAAAACATGTATACTACCAGTAAGTAACAGTACACAGTTATACGGTTGTAATAAACACTATGTATCCTGGCAGGGAAGCCCTTACGTTAGCTTCAGAACGTCTTTACTAACATGGAACCGGATATGTAGGACAGAGAATTATGTAGTCAATCAAGTCTCACCTTGACCCTTGAGTGAACTCTCCCTGGCCAGGAGGCAGTGCTGGGCGGAGGTGATCAGCTCCGGGAAGTCCTTCTTGGTCGAGGCCTGCTGCTCTATCTGGTTCTTAAGGGAGGCTAGTACCTGATATGGAAACACATATATAGTAACATCAGTAGAACATCAGACAGGAAATACAGTGCCTTCAGAAAGTATTCATACCCCTTGACTTTTTTGTTGTGTTACAAAGAGGGATTAAATATGGATTTAATTGTAACGATCTACACCAAATACTCTGTCAAAGTGGAAGAAAAATTTGAACATTTATTAAAACATTTATGACAAATAAAACACTAATACATCTTGATTAGATAATTATTCACCCACTGAGACAATACGTGTTAGAATCACCTTTGGCAGTGATTACAGTTGTGAGTCTTTCTGGGTAAATCTCTAAGAGCTTTGCATAGCTGAATGTACAATATTTGCCCATTATTATTCAAGATATTATTCAAGCTCTGTCAAGTTGGTTGTTGATCAATGCCAGAAAGCCATTTTCAAGTCTTAGCCATAGATTTTCAAACAGATTTAAGTTAAAACTGTAACTCGGCCATTCAGGAACATTCAATGTCCTCTTGGTAAGCAACGGCAGTATAAATATGGCCTTGTGTTTTAGGTTATTTTCCTGCTGAAAGGTGAATTAGTCTTCCAGTGTCTGTTGGAAAGAAGACTGAATCGGGTTTTCCTCTAGGACTTTGCCTGTGTTTCGCTGTATTCCATTTATTTTTATCCTAAAAAACTCCTTAGTCCTTGCCGATGACAAGCATTCCCATAACATGATGCAGCCAACACCATGTTTGAAAATATGAAGAGTGGTAATCAGTCATGTGTTGTGTTGATTTTGTCCCAAACAAAGCTTTGTATTCAGGGCAAAAAAAAAGGTGATTTTCTTTGCTTCATGCTTTGCTGTATTACTTAAGTGTCTTGTTGCAAACAGAATGCATGTTTTGGAATATGTTTCATTCTGTTCAGGCTTCCTTCTTTCATTTAGGTTAGTATGGTGGAGTAACTACAATGTTGTTGATCTATTCTCAGCTTTCTCATTACACAGCCATTAAACTCTGTAACCGTTATAAAATCATCATTGGCCTCATGGTAAAATCCCTGAGCAGTTTCCTTCCTCTCCGGCAAATGAGTTAGGAAGGACACCTGTATCTTTGTAATGACTGGGTGTCACCATGCTCAAAGGAATATTCTGCGTTTGCTTTTTACATTTTTTATCTACCAATCAATGCCCTTCTTTGCGAGGCATTGAAAAACCTCCCTGGTCTTTGAATCTGTGCTTGAAATGTATTACTTGATTGAGGGACCTTACAGATAATTGTATGTTTGGGGTAGTCATTCTGAAATCCTGTTAACCACTATTATTGAACACAGAATGAGTCCATTCAATTTACGTGATTTGTTAAGCACATTTTTACTCCTGAACTTACTTAGGTTTGCCATAACAAAGGGGTTGAATACTTAGACAATACATTTCAGCATTTCATTTTTTATTACATTTCAAAAACGTTCTACTAACAAAATTCCACTTTGATATTATGGGGTATTTTGTGTAGATCAGTGACACAAAATCTAAATTAAATCCATTTTAAATTCAGGCTGTAACACATCAGAATGTGGAAAAAGTCAAGGGGTGTGAATACTTTCAGAAGGCCCTGTAGCTGCCAGAGCACAGAAAGTACAGGATAAATATTGTATCAAAGCTACAATGAGGTAGTCTCGTTCGGCTATCCTTGAAACAAGATGGTGGATCAATGAGATCACCATGCTGAAATTGTTTCGTTTTTTTGCACGCATAAAACATTGTATTGAGAAAAATGAATGCGATCGTTGCATTTCCACAGCGCAAGACGCCTTATCAAAAGAAAGTGCACATTTGTTTTGACTGAATTAAGCAAACAGGCTTTGCGTACTTGATGCCAAGAGTATTGCTATACACACTATCAGGTGTAAAACGGGTAGCTTTTGCATAAAAGCCTATCACACGATTGAAAACAAAACCAGAGGCATAAACCAGACAAAACAAGGACATTATACAAGACACGCTGATGATGAGAGAACCAAACCGTATTTATCTCCATGACAAACAATCCACCTCTTTTAATCTGGACCCTAATGAAAATGAAGTGCCTAGTGTTTGTACTTCAACAACTCGCCATCCCCTTTCATCTCCATCCAAACATTCCCTTTAATGCGAGCTTTCAAACGGCCCCACTCCATTTTGATTACTTGTTTACACATGCTCTATTCAATTATGCATGAATCAGTCGACAGGAGAGAAAAACACTGTGTTAAAGTCTCACTAGACTTGTTTCACAGCCATTTTGAACTCTGTTTTCATTGCCACGTAAAGTGTACGCCAGCTCATAGTTGTGTCCTAAATGGCACCCTTTCACCTATATAGTGCACTACTTTTACCCCAGGTCCATAAGGCTCTGGTTAAAAGTAGTGCACTATATTGGGAATAAGGTTCCATTTGGGACACAACATAGTATTCATAATCTCCTCTCTAATTAATACTATTCATAACGGATCCCTCCTCTCGAACTTCTAACAGGTTTTCTGGTTGTTTCATGAGTCTCCAGAGGTTTAAACAGCTTAGAGCGGTGAGAGTGAAAAGCAAACAGTTTTTTGGGGGAACGTTTTTACACCTCTAATGCTTACTAAATGGAGCAGAGTGAAATGTTTACTAAGAGAGTTGTCTCTGTTTTGAGTAGGCGTGCATTGCAGTGTCTATGAGGAGTATTTTAACAGTAGGACTGTGTCCATCTCTGCCTCAAAGTCAATGAGAGAGAACAAAGGATATAGATAGACTGAAATTCAAAACATAGTCAGAGATAGATGGACAGACAGACTGACAGAATTAATGGAATCTAGGAGCGGGAGTGGACACTGGGCTGGTGACAGTCACACTCACAGTCGCGCACACACACACACACACACTATCTGTACCTGATAGAGTGAGCGCACGCTGGGCTGGAACACCATGTTGGTGTTGAGGAGGAAAGATTGCAGCAGGGGCTGGGGGTAGGCAGCCAGCTGGGCCAGTATACCAGTCAGCAGGAGGTTGACATGGAGAGAGTTATCCAGCATGTTCTCCAGACGTGACAACAGCACACTGACAAATGGCCCTACAGGAAGAGAGAAAGAGAGTCTTCACTCAGGTTGTCAAACCTGGTTAAAGATCAAGAACAAGCCTTAAAGTAAGGCAGATAATACTTCAATCTACACAGGAAGAGAGAGAGAGACTTTACTCAGACTGAAGTTTTATCTGTCTTACTTTAAGGCTGGTTATTTAACCAGGTTTGACAGTCTGAGTAAAGCCTCTCTCTCTCGCTATGAGTCAAATGCATTGTAAGATAACCACATTGTGATTCTTCAGCAAATTCTTGACACGTGTTAGAGAGCTGACCTTCAAACCTGGTGAAGATATTGTACAAAAGTTAAGGCTTTTATTTCTGAGTGTGTTGTTTTATCTTACCTGTAAAAGGCACAGAATGACTCCTAGTGCTCCCACTGTGGAGCTTGGTCCCAAACAGGGATGAGTGCTGCTTCTCCAGCTCAGGCGTATCCACAGAGAAGGAGCTGAAGTCCACCTCGTCCTCCTCCATGGGGGTGACAACAGGATTCCGGAACTCTTTGTCCACCGTTTTCACAGGGCTGCTCCCCCCAGTCCCGGCCTCGTCGCTGCCCAGCGTACGAATCAGCTCCTCGTACTGATCCATGAGGTTGTCCCCCACCTCAGTAGCCAAGGGGCTCTGGAGGTTGGAGTTGTGGTCCGCAACATGAGCTTTGACCTCCTTTGACCCCTTTGTGACCTCAGAGCTATTGACCTCCAAGTTGATGGGATGGAGTGGAAGACTCAGGCCATTGCTGAGGGGGACCTCATCCTTCTCCTGTAGACTGGATACTTTGAAATGGTCCTCCTCAAGGTTAAATTCTGAGTCCATTTCAGATTCCGGTAGTGTCTCCCTGCTGGTTCTGCGGCAATCCACAGTATCGCGGGCGTCCTTCTTTGCCACAAGGTCGTAGACCATGACATCATCCTGGAAGTCGGACTCCTCGATGTAGGAACCCTTAACCAGCATGATGGCAGTCCTCCTCATCTCCTGGATGTGTTTGGGCGGCTCGGCTGCAGGCAGCTGTGGAGGTCTACTACTCTCAGCAGTAGCAGCCTCGGGGGACACCACCGGACCGGCATCATAACTATCGTCCCACTCCAGCTCTAGTTGATTAGTAGGGGCTGGGTCTGTGGTCTGGGGCGGGCAGGGGGGACGAGGCCGTGGATGTGGATGTGACCTCTTGGGGTTGACCGTCTGGGCTTGGCGTCCCCTGGCCCCAGCCTCCTCCAGGGCACTGGGTTGGTACTCCTCTGGAGGGGGGTCCTCTCCATCGTAGGGGGCTGACCACACCTGGCAGGCCCGGGTGCAGCTGCTGATGCCCAGGCGGGCGTTGTAAAGGTAGTGCAGGTAGTTGACGTCCAGGTAGATCTCAGAGCCGATGACGCAGGAGTAGCCCGAGCCATCCTCCTCCAAAAAGGACTCCTCGGTCTCTGAAAAACAGACAGAAAGACAGGGAGCACTACAAGTCAGTAATGGATCTTACAGTGATAGACAGAGAGACACAGACACACAGAGAGACAGACAGAGACAGAGAGACAAACAGTGAGACAGACAGAGACAGACAAAGATAGAGACAGAGAGAGAGAGAGACAGAGAGAGACAGGCAGACAGGAAACAGAACAAGTCAGTGCGATAAATAATATAACTAATCCTGGCTGACACACTGCGCTGCATGCGCGCTGAATTCACGCACAGCAGAACTAATGACGTTGACAATTAACCACAGGAGGCTAAACTGATTTAATTGAGATTTAATGAGTTGATAAAAACACTTTCTAATAAGGCCTCTTATGTTATTAATCTGACAACATGAGACTTCATGTAAAGATCATACAGAACCATAACTGATGGATGTTTGAATGACTCTTAATAAGGAATAGTAAATGGATAGGAATAATGCATTATCAATAGAACACGTTCTACTACAGGGATAGGAATAATGCATTATCAATAGAACACGTTCTACTACAGGGATAGGAATAATGCATTATCAATAGAACACGTTCTACTACGGGGATAGGAATAATGCATTATCAATAGAATGTGTTCTACTACGGGGATAAGAATAATGCATTATCAATAGAACACATTCTACTGATAATGCATTATCAATAGAACGTGTTCTACTGCGGGGATAGGAATAATGCATTATCAATAGAACGCGTTCTACTACGGGGATAGGAATAATGCATTATCAATAGAACACGTTCTACTACGGGGATAGGAATAATGCATTATCAATAGAACACGTTCTACTACGGGATATGATTAATGCATTATCAATAGAACACGTTCTACTACGGGATATGATTAATGCATTATCAATAGAACACGTTCTACTACGGGATATGATTAATGCATTATCAATAGAACACGTTCTACTACGGGGATAGGAATAATGCATTATCAATAGAACACGTTCTACTACGGGGATAGGAATAATGCATTATCAATAGAACACGTTCTACTACGGGATATGATTAATGCATTATCAATAGAACACGTTCTACTACGGGGATAGGAATAATGCATTATCAATAGAACGTGTTCTACTACGGGGATAGGAATAATGCATTATCAATAGAACATGTTCTACTACGGGATATGATTAATGCATTATCAATAGAACACGTTCTACTACGGGATATGATTAATGCATTATCAATAGAACACGTTCTACTACGGGGATAGGAATAATGCATTATCAATAGAACGTGTTCTACTACGGGGATAGGAATAATGCATTATCAATAGAACATGTTCTACTACGGGGATAGGAATAATGCATTATCAATAGAACAAGTTCTACTACGGGGATAGGAATAATGCATTATCAATAGAACACGTTCTACTACGGGATATGATTAATGCATTATCAATAGAACACGTTCTACTACGGGATATGATTAATGCATTATCAATAGAACACGTTCTACTACGGGATATGATTAATGCATTATCAATAGAACACGTTCTACTACGGGGATAGGAATAATGCATTATCAATAGAACACGTTCTACTACGGGGATAGGAATAATGCATTATCAATAGAACACGTTCTACTACGGGATATGATTAATGCATTATCAATAGAACACGTTCTACTACGGGGATAGGAATAATGCATTATCAATAGAACGTGTTCTACTACGGGGATAGGAATAATGCATTATCAATAGAACATGTTCTACTACGGGGATAGGAATAATGCATTATCAATAGAACAAGTTCTACTACGGGGATAGGAATAATGAATTATCAATAGAACATGTTCTACTACGGGGATAGGAATAATGCATTATCAATAGAACCTGTTCTACTACGGGGATAGGAATAATGCATTATCAATAGAACACGTTCTACTACGGGATATGATTAATGCATTCTCAATAGAACACGTTCTACTACGGGGATAGGAATAATGCATTATCAATAGAACGTGTTCTACTACGGGGATAGGAATAATGCATTATCAATAGAACATGTTCTACTACGGGATAGGAATAATGCATTATCAATAGAACATGTTCTACTACGGGGATAGGAATAATGAATTATCAACAGAACATGTTCTACTACGGGGATAGGAATAATGCATTATCAATAGAACGTGTTCTACTACGGGGATAGGAATAATGCATTATCAATAGAACATGTTCTACTACGGGATAGGAAACTACATTCAGCCACGGGACGGACCATGTTTGTCCGAGCAAATGGGCGGAAAATAATTATCGAATAGATATGTTAAAAACAGCTTGAGGATTGATTCTAAACAACATTTGCCATGTTTCTGTCGATATTATGGAGCTAATTTGGAAAAAAGTTTGGCGTTGTAGTGATAGCATTTTCCGGTCGATTTCTCAGCCAAGCATGATGAACAAACGGGAGCTATTTCGCCTACAAAAATAATATTTTGGGAAAAAAAGAACATTTGCTATCTAACTGGGAGTCTCCTGAGTGAAAACATCCAAAGTTCTTCAAAGGTAAATTATTTAATTTGATTGTTTTTCTTATTTTCGTGAAAATGTTGCCTGCTGCCAGCAGAGCCTAGCATAGCATTATGCCACGATAAACTTGCACAAATGCTTGTCTAGCGTTGGCTGTAAAGCATATTTTGAAAATCTGAGATGACAGTGTGATTAACAAAAGGCTAAGCTGTGTCTCAAAATATTTCATTTGTGATTTTCATGAATAGGAACATTTTCTAGGGGTATTTATGTCCGCTGCGTTATGCTAATTTGTTTAAGGCTATGATTACTCTCCCGGATCCGGGATTGCTAGTTTAAGTGTTCACTTTATTTTTTTGCATTATCAATAGAACAATAGCATAGCATTATGCCACGATAAACTTGCACAAATGCTTGTCTAGCGTTGGCTGTAAAGCATATTTTGAAAATCTGAGATGACAGTGTGATTAACAAAAGGCTAAGCTGTGTCTCAAAATATTTCATTTGTGATTTTCATGAATAGGAACATTTTCTAGGGGTATTTTTATGTCCGCTGCGTTATGCTAATTTGTATATATATATATATATATACCACCTCCACAAATTAGGTCAAAGCGCTCGCCACCAACAATTTTATGACTAGTCGCAACTCAGTGAAGGAACTTTTTGTGTGTTGGAGACTTTGGCTTAGCGTAGAGCTCATTGAAGTTGCGATTGTGAATACAGAAGAGAGGGAAGTGTGAATCAGATTAGGATCAAATGTGATCTTAATTCGTTTCGTCTACTCAGACTAAGCTGCAGCACATGGCCTAAAATCCCAAACACAAATATTCAGGCCACTTGAAACAAAGGAAACTAGATTGTCTATCTCTCGACCTATAATAATGAAACCCATTGTTAAAATCCTTCAGAAGTAACAGTTTATTCCCTGAGAATCATTGAGGCATTCAAAAGATCACCTTCAAATAGAAAGCAACTGGTTAAATAGGGGGGTTAATTCCACTTTACTTCTGCATGTGGCACGTTACACTGTCTTGTCCTAGTGATAGGCATATTTAAAGTACAGAACCAGCTAGAAATCTCCAGTGAACCTATCTTACCCATGGTGCCAGTGTTAGGACTGTTGTCTGTACCCTTTGACCAGAGGATGGAGTCCAGCTGTCTGAGGGGTGGGGGGCTGTGTTCGGGGGAGCAGCAAGAGGGTGTGAGCGCCAGGATCTTAGCGGCCGACACAGAGTAGAAGTCTCTCTCCTTCACCACACGTCTCTGGCTCAGCATCATGTGATTACAGGGGATCAGGTACCTGGAGAACCAGAGGAGGGGGGGGGGGGTAGATCCTGTTAGGGGAGCCCCAGCAGGGGGAACTGAGACTTGGGTTAGGAGGAGGACGGGGGTTTATGGTTGTACCAAGAAATGCAGATAGGTCGGTGTTTGGGTGTTAAGGAGTAAAAGCGGAGTAAGGTCTCATCACATCGTAAACCAATCAGCTCTGGGAAACTGAATTTGTAAGTGTGTGTACACATCAACTAGGTATACACGGCCTCCCGGGTGGCGCAGTGGTCTAGGGCACTGCATCGCAGCGCTAGCTGAGCCACCAGAGACTCTGGGTTCGTGCCCAGGCTCTGTCGCAGCCGGCCTCGACCGGGAGGTCCATGGGGCGACGCACAATTGGCCTAGCATCGTCCGGGTTAGGGAGGGTTTGGCCGGTAGGGATATCCTTGTCTCATTGCACACCAGCAACTCCTGTGGCTAACCGAGGTCGCCAGGTGCATGGTGTTTCCTCCGACACATTGGTGCCACTGGCTTTTGGGTTGGATGCGTGCTGTGTTAAGAAGCAGTGTGGCTTGGTTGGGTTGTGTTTTGGAGGACGCATGGCTTTCGACCTTCGTCTCTCCCGAGCTCATACGGGAGTTGTAGCGATGAGACAAGATAGTAATTACTAACAATTGGATACCACGAAATTGGAAAAAAAAAAAAAAAACTAGGTATACAAAGAAAGACATCCGACACACCAAATGTTCCATATAATATCATCATGAACATAGAACATGGAACAGGCCCCACCCACTCACCTCAAGATGAGCTGCAGCATCACATCCTCACAGTACAGTCCAATGAGAGTCTGGAACAGCGCCAGAGACACAGTACCCAGCTGGAAAACACCAAGAAGATAAGCATCACAAGATGAAACAAAGGTCTCAGAGGACTGGAATACATCACAAGGCTGGATTAACAAGTAAGAGATTACCAAGGCTGAATTTCAAAATGGCTGCCTGTGGCGCGTGGCATCATACATGTTTAAATGTTGCAGAGTGACCATGGACAGCCTGAAGTCAGAGTTTTTGATGATACTTGCTTAGTATGGCATGTAACCAGCTAATACTGCCCCTATGTCCTTATTGTGTTATATTTTAGGCATGGTGTATGTCTTGATTAGGTTGGATTGTGTGGCAACAGGTGTATGCCTATCTGTCGGAGTTGCTGACAGCTGAATAATGATAAGAGTAAGGAAATGTCTGTCCATTTGAGGGTTTGGAATGCGGCGACTCACCAAGAGTGAGTCGACCTGGCCAACGCTTTCGACTCTGTCAATCACCACATTCTTATCACCAGACTCAATAGCCTTGGCCTCTCAAATGACTGCCTCGCAAGGTTCACCAACTTCTTCTCAGATAAAGTTCCGTGTGTCAAATCAGAGGGCCTGTTGTCCGGACCTCTGGCAGTCTCTATGGGGGTACCACAGGATTCAATTCTCGGGCCGACTCTTTTCTCTGTATATATCAACGATGTTGCTCTTGCTGCGGGTGATTCCCTGATCCACCTCTATGCAGACAACACCACTCTGTATACATCTGGCCATTCATTGGACACTGTGTTAACAAACCTCCAAACGAGCTTCAATGCCATACAACACTCCTACCGTGGCCTCCAACTGCTCTTAAACGCTAGTAAAACTAAATGCATGCTTTTCAACCGATTGCTGCCCGCCTGCCCGACTAGCTTCACTACTCTGGACAGTCCTGACTTAGAATATATGGACAACTACAAATACCTAGGTGTCTGGTTAGACTGTAAACTATCCTTCCAGACTCATATTAAACATCTCCAATCCAATATCAAATCGGCTTCCTATTTCGCAAAAAGCCTCTTTCACTCATGCTGCCAAACATACCCTTGAAAAACTGACTATCCTACCGATCCTCGACTTTGGCTATGTCATTTACAAAATAGCCTCCAACATTCTACTCAGCAAACTGGATGCAGTCTATCACAGTGCCATCCGTTTTGTCACCAAAGCCTCATATACCACCCACCACTGCGACCTGTATGCTCTCATCGGCTGGCCTTCGCTACATATTCCTCGCCAGACCCACTGGCTCCAGGTCTTCTATAAGTCTTTGCTATGTAAAGCTCCGCTTTATCTCTGCTCACTGGTCACCATAACAACACCTACCCGTAGCATGCACTCCAGCAGGTATATCTCACTGGTCATCCCCATAGCCAACACCCCCTTTGGCCGCCTTTCCTTCCAGTTCTCTGCTGCCAATGACTGGAACAAATTGCAAAAATCACTGAAGCTGGAGACTTATATCTCCCTCACTAACTTTACGCATCAGCTGTCAGAGCAGCTTACCGATTCGCTGCAGCTGTACACAGCCAATATGTAAATAGCCCATCCAATCTACCTACCTCATCCCCATATTGTTTTTTACTTTTTTACTCTTTTGCACACCAGCATTTCTACTTGCACACCCCATCTGCACATTATCACTCCAGTGTTAATTTGATAAATTGTAATTACTTCGCTACTATGGCCTATTTATTGCCATACCTCCTTACGCCATTTGCACACAGTGTATATATACTTTTTCTATTGTGTTATTGTCTGTACATTTGTTTATTCCATGCGTAACTCTTGTTGTCCTTATCAAAACCATCAATGTTAAATGGGCTGCAGGTATCAGGGAAGTGTTGTTTTCTACCCTGTAGAGTACAAACAGCCCAGGAGCGTTTTTCACAGTTGAGTAGTCCTGTGAAGAGAGCACTTGAACGTTTCAATTGACAAGCCTCTGTTTGATGTTAATGAATGAAGCCTTTCCAGCAATTCCCCGTTTGAACTATACATTACATTTCCTAATATTTACTTGCCTTGTATCATGAGTCCAACGACTAATTAGATAGTTATTGTGCATTGCCATGGCAACAATCTGCTGTCTTTGATACTGACATTTTAAATATTTGTTTAAATTATTAGGAAACGGCCTCTGGGGAAACTATTTATCTCCAAAACAAGTCTCAGTTATTTTAAACATGACTCACACAGCATAGCAGCAAGATTCACAGACAACTTTCTGAAGGATCTAATTTGTCAGGTTGAGGAGGCCTGGCTATTTACTAAGTGTTATTAGGAGACTCTAGGTTGAAATATGCACAGTAATCAATATGTTTTGCAACTGTGTGCGGTTGTGTGTATTTGTGAGTGCTAGCACGAAGGCTCCCGGATCTGAAAAGGGATGTTGACATATGTGCTGAGCAGGTGCTTCAGCCTGCAGACTCCCTCCCGTACCTGGTGTGTCGATGCGGCTGACCAGAGTGTCCAGGATGTGGACGTTACCTGGAAGGGTGTGTTGATGCGGCTGACCAGCGTGTCCAGGATGTGGACGTTACCTGGAAGGGTGTGTTGATGCGGCTGACCAGAGTGTCCAGGATGTGGATGCTACCTGGAAGGGTGTGTTGAATGCGGCTGACCAGCGTGTCCAGGATGTGGACGTTACCTGGAAGGGTGTGTTGATGCGGCTGACCAGCGTGTCCAGGATGTGGACGTTACCTGGAAGGGTGTGTTGATGCGGCTGACCAGAGTGTCCAGGATGTGGACGTTACCTGGAAGGGTGTGTTGATGCGGCTGACCAGAGTGTCCAGGATGTGGACGTTACCTGGAAGGGTGTGTTGATGCGGCTGACCAGCGTGTCCAGGATGTGGACGTTACCTGGAAGGGTGTGTCGATGCGGCTGACCAGAGTGTCCAGGATGTGGACGTTACCTGGAAGGGTGTGTTGATGCGGCTGACCAGAGTGTCCAGGATGTGGACGTTACCTGGAAGGGTGTGTTGATGCGGCTGACCAGAGTGTCCAGGATGTGGACGTTACCTGGAAGGGTGTGTTGATGCGGCTGACCAGAGTGTCCAGGATGTGGACGTTACCTGGAAGGGTGTGTTGATGCGGCTGACCAGCGTGTCCAGGATGTGGACGTTACCTGGAAGGGTGTGTTGATGCGGCTGACCAGCGTGTCCAGGATGTGGACGTTACCTGGAAGGGTGTGTTGATGCGGCTGACCAGCGTGTCCAGGATGTGGACGTTCTCGTGGCGGTGGAGGAGGATGAAGGAGAGGAAGGTCTGCAGCAGGATCGGCTCTGACACCGACCGCACGAATAGGTCCAGATAGGCCGTGGTAGTCATCACCTCCTCCAGGGTCAGCTAGAGAGAAACACACAACCATCAGTAGGCTGGATATAAATACGCTGCATCCTTCCATCCAATCTTCCTGGAAGTAGTGACTGGTCTGACATTGATCTGGAATGGTGGACGTAATACTGTGCGATCCATGCTGTGTTTATACTGACCTTGTGGAGGGCCGGTGCCAACACAGGCACCAGAAAGCCATTGTAGATGTAGCTGACCAGCTGGTCCCTGATGCTGGGGTGAGCCACCTGAATGACTGCATTGCAGAACTCCAGTGAGTTGAGGAACTGGACTAGGGTGGGCATCTGTAGCCAGTCCTCTCTTTGGAGGCAGTGCCACTCCTCACCAGGCACCTCCAGCTTGGTGGGCAGAGACGAGTAGAGACCGCTCAGCCCCGTGGCCAGCACCTAGAGGAGGGGGAGAGGAGAGAGAGAGACACATCTAGTGGAACCCCTTCAAGTAGGCTATTGCTTACTTACACCATATAAACTGTACACTGTGGTCTGGTATCACGCAACCATGTTGCTGGGAATAACTAGGATCTAATATTATTGTGTGTTTCCTTTTGTGCATGTGAAAGATAACTGTCCATGACTTTGCACAAAGGGCTCAAATGCCTTGGCAGGATAGAGCGATGCCTCTAAACCAGGGAACTGAATGGGCCTCTGTTCTGACTTCCTGGTACAGGTATATCCCTGTCTCTCCATTGGCTTATCCAGGCAGTAGGAAGCTAGGCAGGTAATCCTGTGACAGAGAGGTATTGTAGCCTACTCCTGCTGTGCAGTTACGTCAAATACTGTTACACAACTGGTTATCGGCCATGCAGCCTGTACAGTCTCTCCACGGTACAGGTGAGATTGAAACACATTCTGTTGACACTGTTTAAGCACTGCCAAGCTAGATAGTCAGTCCACAACGGCTTAACTGAAGTGTTTGATAGTGAAGATACTAGTCGCAACAGGACAAGTGTTCTGTGGGGGATACTGTAAAAACATTCAGAGGGCAGACTGGTGCATTGAGGATTACACTTTAGAGAGTTATAGCTAATGGTTTACAGTATAGATTAAATATGAGCATTGAGCAACAAACATTAAGTATGAGTGGGGAAGTGTGTGGCACAAATGACTGTTATGCATTTATGTGTTCACTCTGGCTTCACTCTTAGTGGTGTTTATGGCGCAGATATAAATTATGTTTTCCCCTTCCATGCTTTGAGCTAAACTGTATGTTATAAATCTACCAAGTCGCTTCTCTTCATGGTCTCACATCCAAATGACTAGTGTGTGAATCTATGCATGTAATAGGTCAGCTTCTTTGAGAGCTTAATGGACAAGAAGCTTCATCCCCCTTCCCCCTCCTTCAAAGCTGAAAGCGAGTGGAGAAAGGCAGCATTACTAAAATGACCTCTAGGTGATTTTTTAAAACCTTTATTTAACTAGGCAAGTCAGTTAAGAACAAATTCTTATTTTCAATGACGGCCTAGGAACAGTGGGTTAACTGCCTGTAACCTTCCAGTTACTAGTCCAACGCTCTAACCACTAGGCTACCCTGCTGCCCTAAATCACACAGCCATATGTCAATGCCCATTGTTATTGATGAAGCCGAGCAACAGGTAAATCACCTAGAGGTAAATCAGCGGGTAACCTAGTGGTTAGAGCGTTGGGCCAGTAACCAAAAGGTTGCTGGATAGAATCCCGAGCTGACAAGGTAAAAATTTGTCGTTCTGCTTCTGAACAAGGCAGTTAACCCAATGTTCCCCGGTAGGCCGTCATTGTAATTAAGAATTTGTTCTAAACGGACTTGCCTAGTTAAATAAAGGTAAAATAAATAAAGAGTTACCATCAAAAAGCAAGTGATTTCCCTGGTGAGCTAATGCATCAAGATGGTGGCATGGTTTGATAATTATTCTAATCAACAACACAGGTCAAAGTTACTACATCAGTCTAGTGCAAATCGATTAATATAATTTATAATCATCATGGACTTAAGTGTTCATCCATTTTTTAAATAGCTTACAATTTAAATATACAGTCTGAGATGTGTATAAAAAAATTTTTACAGCTGGGCTGAGTTTAGCCTTTTAATAACATGGGTGTGTTGCTTGTTACATTATCAAAAGCATATGAATACCTCACGTTAAACATACAACAGCGCCACTCTCCCTCGACCTGCTTCATTATGCATATGTCTCAGCCTCCAGTATTTATGCTGCAGTAGTTTGTGTCAGGGGGCTAGGGTTAGTTTGTTATATCTGGAGTACTTCTCCTGTCCTATTCAGTTTCCTGTGTGAATCGAAGTGTGCGTTCTCTAATTCTCTCCTTCTCTCTTTCTTTCTCTCTCTCGGAGGACCTGAGCCCTAGGACCATGCCCCAGGACTACCTGACATAATGACTCCTTGCTGTCCCCAGTCCACCTGGCTGTGCTGCTGCTCCAGTTTCAACTGTTCTACCTTATTATTATTCAACCGTGCTGGTCATTTATGAACATTTGAACATCTTGGCCATGTTCTGTTATAATCTCCACCCGGCACAGCCAGAAGAGGACTGGCCACCCCACATATGCTCTCTCTAATTCTCTCTTTCTTTCTTTCTCTCTCGGAGGACCTGAGCCCTAGGACCATGCCCCAGGACTACCTGACATGATGACTCCTTGCTGTCCCCAGTCCACCTGACCGTGCTGCTGCTCCAGTTTCAACTGTTCTGCCTTATTATTATTCAACCATGCCGGTCATTTATGAACATTTGAACATCTTGGCCATGTTTTGTTATAATCTCCACCCGGCACAGCCAGAAGAGGACTGGCCACCCCACATAGCCTGGTTCCTCTGTAGGTTTCTTCCTAGGTTTTGGCCTTTCTAGGGAGTTTTTCCTAGCCACCGTGCTTCTACACCTGCATTGCTTGCTGTTTGGGGTTTTAGGCTGGGTTTCTGTACAGCACTTTGAGATATCAGCTGATGTACGAAGGGCTATATAAATACATTTGATTTGATTTGCATACAGTAGGCTAAGCATATTTGGGCTATGAATATCATACGCCTATCAGGGGACAAAGAGAGGTCAGGGATATGAACTTGTTTGGTAGTTGGTACAATGACTTAATAGTACATTGAGTCAAGGGCAGAACAATCATCCATATGACATGTATACAGAGGAGATAGAGAGAGGAGAGAGAGAGGGGGAGGACAAAGTCTAAACAAAGAGAACAAGAGAAGAGTAAAGGGACAGTGAGACCTAAGAAACAGAAATACAGAGCCATAAAACAAGAGTCAAAAATCACAGGCAGAACGTGAAAGAGACCAAAAGGAGCAAGACAACAGTATCATAAAGACAGACACCTCTCCTCACCGGACAAAAGTAGGTGTTCTCTGCGATGTGCTGGGCCACACGCTGGTTCTCTGCAGAAAGTGACATGATGAGGAGCAGGGCGTCCCGGGCCTGCTGGCCCACCAGGCCCTCCCGGTGGATGAAGGGGATCAGCAGGGAGAAGATCAGGAAGTTGGCTGCCCCCTGGTCCTCGCTGTAATAATAATCACCATAATAATTGATGAGATTTCTAGTGAGATTTTGCAGTATCTCAAAGCGCTTTACATTGTAAGGCGAGAAGCTCACCTGGTATGGAAGAAGAGCTCCAGAACAGACTGGTCCTTGGCCAGGACACAGCACAGTTGGTTGAGTAATGACACCAGCTCAGCCTCCACCTCCGGGCCAGCTGTCCCCGAGCACGACGACAGGAGCATCATTAAGGGTCGTAACACAGGTTTGTGGTGCAGTAAGGGCTGCCGCGCCTGGCCCACAATCATCTCGTACATCTTAGAAGAAGGAGATTACTTTATTGTCAGTTGTTACTGAGATGTGTCTTTTTCCTTAATCCCAACCCCCCCCCAACCCTCCAGTTACCGACAACCATCTCTAACCTCTACACCTACCTTGAGTTGCTCTAGTTTCATATCATCAGTAAACTGTCGTCTCAGGCTCCACAAGAAGAGCCTCTCCATGACGTTCTCCATCACCACAAACTCCAGGATGGGTCCCATGGCTCCCGCCTGGCCGGCGTCCTCCTCCATGAGCAGGAACAGCATGTGTTCCACGTAGTTCTGCACCGCACTGGCCTCGTCCCCCGGGATGGGCCCGCCGAAACGCATGGGGCCGCCGCTGGAGAGGCCGATGACACCAAGGGCAGCCATGTTGCTGCTGGTGTTGCTGCGGAGAGGATCATGCTTCTCCAGGATCTTTACCACCTGAAGGGACAACGGGGAAGGTACAGGGTTATGTCCATATAAATTAATATAGTACCTGTATATCTGTGATAATTTCACCTTCATTTTACAAGGAAGAAGATCAAATAAGATGAGATAGTTCTCGCAGTGAACTGAATATTGTCTTTGGTCAACTTGAAGTTTATTCGATAACCTCGATAGACCAAGGTTAAATAAATCAACTAGCAATAGAGACACAAAGCTATTACAGTATGCCATTGCTACTGTCATCGTAACAGTTGAAATCAAATTAGCAAGTTATTTCATCGCATGTACACCAGAGTATAAGACAAACTCTCTCAGACTCTGCCAAAGTGCTTACAATGATGTTCAGGATAAATTAGATTGACTGAAACATGTTGGTTTGTTATGTTGGTAATATTCTCTCGGGAGGACTCATAAGTGACAGTTAATAATCGTCATCGGACAGCCTGCCGCTGCCTTTATTGATCTAGATGAACACAACAGTCTCTATTACAAGAGGAAGAATTGAGAGAGAATACAACTCAAGTCCTACGGGAAATAAATCGGGGAAAGCTGATGCATCGTTTGTGATTTTACGAAGATTACATTTGCCTGAGTCATGTCAATATAATATCTTAAGCCCAGGCAGTTACAATTGTGTATAAATTGGGTTTGTGATATTCCAAACCCACTGTTGCCTGCGGAATTTTGTACTGAAATGTAAATGAACAACCACAAATCAAGTGACATCGCATTTATATTGACAGTGAACCATAAACAAAATGAATGCTGACAGTGACATGCACATAATATAAATATATTGATGATAAATCAGCTTGATATGAAAGTGTATAAGGCTGTTTTGTCCTCTATATGTACAGTGGGGCAAAAAAGTATTTAGTCAGACACCAATTGTGCAAGTTCTCCCACTTAAAAAGATGACAGAGGCCTGTAATTTTCATCATAGGTACACTTCAACTATGACAGACAAAACGAGAAAAAAATCCAGGAAATCACACTGTAGGATTTTTTGTGAATTTATTTGCAAATTATGGTGGAAAATAAGTATTTGGTCAATAACAAAAGTTTATCTCAATACTTTGTTATATACTATTTGTTGGCAATGACAGAGGTCAAACGTTTTCTGTAAGTCTTCACAAGGTTTTCACACACTGTTGCTGGTATTTTGGCCCATTCCTCATGCATATCTCCTCTAGAGCAGTGATGTTTTGGGGCTGTTGCTGGGCAACAAGGACTTTCAACTCCCTCCAAAGATTTTCTATGGGATTGAGATCTGGAGACTCAAAATCTCACGATACATGGCCCCATTCATTCTTTCCTTTAAACGGATCAGTCGTCCTGGTCCCTTTACAGAAAAACAGCCCCAAAGCATGATGTTTACACCCCCATGCTTCACGGTAGGTATGGTGTTCTTTGGATGCAACTCAGCATTCTTTGTCCTCCAAACACGACGAGTTGAGTTTTTACCAAAAAGTTATATTTTGGTTTCATCTGACCATATGACATTCTCCCAATCTTCTTCTGGATCATCCAAATGCTCTCTAGCAAACTTCAGACGGGCCTGGACATGTACTGGCTTAAGCAGGGGGACACGTCTGGCACTACAGGATTTGAGTTCCTGGCGGCGTAGTGGGTTACTGATGGTAGGCTTTGTTACTTTGGTCCCAGCTCTCTGCAGGTCATTCACTAGGTCCCCCCGTGTGGTGCTGGGATTTTTGCTCACCGTTCTTGTGATCATTTTGACCACACAGGGTGAGATCTTGCGTGGAGCCCCAGATCGAGGGAGATTATCAGTGGTCTTGTATGTCTTCCATTTCCTAATAATTGCTCCCACAGTTGATTTCTTCAAACCAAGCTGCTTACCTATTGCAGATTCAGTCCTCCCAGCCTGGTGCAGGTCTGCAATTTTGTTTCTGATGTCCTTTGACAGCTCTTTGGTCTTGGCCATAGTGGAGTTTGGAGTGTGACTGTTTGAGGTTGTGGACAGGTGTCTTTAAATACTGATAACAACTACAAACAGGTGTCATTAATACAGGTAACGAGTGGAGGACAGAGGAGCCTCTTAAAGAAGAATTTACAGGTCTGTGAGAGCCAGAAATCTTGCTTGTTTGTAGGTGACCAAATACTTATTTTCCACCATAATTTGCAAATAAATTCATAAAAAATCCTACAATGTGATTTTCTGGATTTATTTTTCTAATTTCGTCTGTCATAGTTGAAGTGTACCTATGATGAAAATTACAGGCCTCTCTCATATTTTTAAGTGGGAGAACTTGCACAATTGGTGGCTGACTAAATACTTGTTTGCCCCACTGTATGTGGCTTAGTGTGCAGGTAATCAGTCCCTCTCTAGTAGGATCCCCCTACATAAGCCTTACTAATGAATACAGGACTGTGTTCAGTAGGCCACAATGCATGAAAAAAGTTATGTTGCCTTGGAAAAACAAAAATGTGTATTCTCATTGGACAGGTTCAGGTAGTACCTCCCTGTTTCACTAAGTTTCAAAACATTCCTTTAATGAACACAACCCAGACATGGGAGGAACCATTCATAGAGCCACAACAATGAGCTCACTGTCCCCACCAGGCCCTGCTACCATGGCGATGGGAAGTCCACTGAGAGCAGAGCAGAGGGAGAGCCAGACTGGCTGACTGAGACAGAGCTCCCAGGTGACTGATTGATCCAGGCATGATAGCGTGATAACCGCACAGGATGAGTGAAGAGAGGGAAGGAAGAGGGAGGGGAGTAGTGATGGGTGTCATATTAAAGTTGCCACTTCCTTCACTCATGTCTGTCTACAATCCTGTCGGGTATTTCTGGTGTAACAAATAGCTTTGAGGAAATAGCTGGGTAGCACAGTAGGACTATAGATGATCAAGTGGCCTTTTCTAACCACTGACTGGACTGACTAGTAATACATGGAGGTGGAGGCATGGAGCTGTCAGGATAATGGATAACATGTACTGGTACATTGAGATAAATCAATATAGTTCCCTTTGTGTACTGGTATCTGTATAGAACCATAGTGAGATGAAACAAACTGTTGCCCAGAACATATCATCCTGTCCTGGGCAACCCACTACACTGAGTGAATAACATCCAGCTCTCTCAGACATCCTAACAAAAGGACAGTGATTTCACAGGGGTCTGGAGAGGGAGAGATAAGGCTGAAGCCATTGACTGTCAATGAAAGTCTACCTATTTTTCTGAAATGTCAACAATGTTCCTCAATACAGGGTCCCGGAGGGTGCCTACTTAGCAGGCTGGGCTTTTCCAGGAATTCTAAGACCCAAACTCAATAGCACTCCTATCACGCTATTAACTAGCCAAAATGTAGCAATTAAGACTCAGCTGGAGCCGTATTGTAGTGCCAACCTGCCTGCAGAGGGTCCAAGACCTAGAAATGTCCTACATTTCAGAATATGATTCTGTTGAAACCCTTAACAGTGCACTTCACAGACCTAACATTTGGCCCAACGTCGTCCTGGTTAGGGTTTGGCCGGGGTAGGCCGTAATTGTAAATAAGAATTTGTTCTTAACTGACTTGCCTAGTTAAATAACAGGTTAAAAATAAATAAAAAATGATAAATGCTGAGAATGATACACAAAAATGAAACAGATTGAACATAATTTCAGGCTGTTCTACATCCAGCAACGTGAGCTCCAACCCCATTTGACAGTAAATTATGTTTGTGTTTCCAGGCCTTACTATATTCTATTCTCTGTAGCTGAGAGGAGTGGAGACTCCTGCAAACTCCCTCCCACTGGGCTGAATAGAGAAGGGAGGAGCCAGGAGACAGTCATTATTTCAGTTACCACAATGAGTTCTGGGGCTGAGAGGGTTCACGTACAAGGGCGGGATTGTAGGAGTTTAGGTTGTAGGATTTAGGAAATGTTTGTGTTATAGGTTCTGCGGTGGGGTTTGGAGTTATGGTTCCAATTATAAGAGTTTGTGGAAGAGCTTCTGGGTTAAAGTGATTGGGCTACAATGATATGCATTTAGTGTTCTGAGGGTTTGAGTTAGGGTCCGGGTTCTACGAGATTGAGCTATACAAGTTAAATGAGGGTTTTGAGCTGAAGTTATATCTAAGGTTACATACAGAGTAGTGGTTTTGTTTACCTGTGCCCAGTGGTTCTTGAACACGATCATGCAGGTCTCTGGGTCCACCCCTTTCAGGACCAGGGCCTCCCCCTGTCTGCCATCCCTGTTTCCGTTGGCAACCATGGAGGCCATCATCATGGTGACCAGATCTCGTGTGGGTTAAACCATTACGCAGGACGGAGAGGGGTAGAGGGGGAGAGTCCTCACTGGAGACCGGCTGAGACCACTTGCACAGGGGGGTGAAGGAATACTGGGCATCTGCAGAACACAGAAAACATCATGTCATCATCCTGTACATGCAGATGGAGAATCAGTAGTTTGTCATTGTTCAAACCTATAACAATACATACTATGGCATACTGTAGGAGTAGCTGACAGATTAAGACTACTGTTAGCACAGGACAGATTAAAGACTACTGTAGCCATAGGACAGATTCAGGGTGATTGGTTGGGACATTCACAGCAGCTAGGTATGTGAGAGAAAAGAGTGGGAAAACAGTGACAGGGCAGAGGAAGAGTGCGAGCAAGAGAGGGAGACACTCAGCCGGTGGCACAACCCATGCCCTCTATTCCTCAGCTCGACAAGTGCCTGCCAAAAATACTTACCAAGGGAAAAGTGGTGATGGCTTTGTAATAATATAAGCCATTTAGCAGACGCTTTTTCCCAAAGCGACGTACAGTCGTGCTCTCACACATTTGTAAGTATGGGCGGTACCGGGAATTGAACCCACTATGCTGGAGTTGCAAGCTCCATGCTCTAGCAACTGAACTCCAGAGGACCACAGAGTTACAGACGTAACGCCTCGCTAGTACGCTACAATGCACAGTGAATTCCATAAGGTCCCAGTGACACCACTTTCATCACCCACTCACTCATCTTGTGACACCAGAAGAGATTATGATGCATGACAATAGAGTGTGTATTACCAGCTAGTGGGCCCGCAAGAACTAATAAAACACTATTCTTTCCATGAATGGTCTGGAACTGTTTTGGTATGTAAAATATGTCGACTTTGTCTGTAGCCTAAAGTTATGTTGATTCTGTTGGTTCTAGCTCTGTCCAGAAGCGCCTGTGAAAATATGTGTCCCTCACATATCTAGAGAGTGAGGTCAGGTGTTCGTTTCTCACACTGCTCGTCAGTCGGGAACCAAAATAATGATTAAAAGTACTAAAAAGAACTTGTCTGTCAAGACACTGCAGAACTGTTCCAGCCTTAGAGTTCAACTGCTACACACTTAGACCTGTATCCCCACAGATTGAAATAAAACACAAATACATTCTCTATGCTTACACCAGCACCGATGGACTTTGCAATGCACAGAGGCTTTGCTAACTTAGTCATTTAGGTCAACATTGGATCATTCAGAGATCCTCACTGAACTTCTGGAGAGAGTTTGCTGCACTGAAAGTAAAGGGGCTGAATAATTTTGCACGCCCAATTTTTCCATTTTTGATTTGTTAAAACAGTTTGAAATATCCAATAAATGTCGTTCCACTTCATGATTGTGTCCCACTTGTTGTTGATTCTTCACAAAAAAATACCGTTTTATATCTTTATGTTTGAAGCCTGAAATGTGACAAAAGGTCGCAAAGTTCAAGGGGGGCGAATACTTTCGCAAGGCACTGTAATTATGTTACTGTGACAGTCAGATAACAATAGGTTGCAAGCCAGGGTTATTTGTTGCTTCCCTTGTAAAGGAGGTGATTGTACAGGAAAGAGGACCATTGCTGCAAACAAAATCTTGGCTATCTGCTAACATGGTGTAGTGCAACAGGCCATCCCCCTCCCCGCCCCACCCGCCCCAGTCCCTGCTCAGGTCAGTTATAAATAGGACTATAACTCAGGACGGAGGATATTTGGCTTCTATTATCTTCCTAGAATCCCGTGTTTCCGTTCCTCCGGGGACAGTGAATGGAGACTATGGCGGTTCTGAGAATCAGATGATTTTCATTCTAGGAGTCTAGGAGTCTAGTGCTATGTGACGTCATTGGTCAAGTGCCCACATCGGATGGGCGTAATTCTGAGAACAACTGATGTTCAACAGATTATATCCATGCCAACAGATCACACTTTGAAGACTTGATAACAGACAATTGGGACTGACTAGACAGTAAATAAAAAAACCGGGCTACCGACTCAATCTGACAAAAATGCAAACAAACGCACAATACCTAGTTAGCCGTTGCTAGGTACTAGCATATAATCAACCAGGTCAGTAAACAACATTTTAGGACAATGTCTTCTATTGAAGACATCTGCTTCATACAGTGTACAATAACAACACATGAATTGCAGCCATGCACTGCAGGAGTTCAACTGTAACCCTCCTGCTGGAAGCAGAAGCAGCTGCAGACCGTCAGACCACAATGACCAATTAGAGATCAGAAAGGCTGCCCCTCAAACGGCCTCTCAACCAATCACGGCCAAATCAAACTTTTTTGTGAATGGTTTCGACCCACTTGAAGAGGAGAGACTCAACAACCAAACCACAGAGCTTGCCACAACAGAGACACTAAAACACTCAAGCTAAACACATCTGTTTTTAGTTAACACAGGGAACGTGCCTTATAGGAATGCATGAGGCGGGGTCACCCAGGACAGAAATCGCTGAAATTCCTACCTCTGTTTTACCATGGTTGCTCGTCTTGTATCGACAATACAGAATGTCCCCTCTTTACATCCATATACACACCCAGTCCTGTGGAGATAGAGAGAGAGGGAAGTCTAACTTTGACACAGCAGAGGAGGTTTGAGAGCAGCACTGCCAGACAGTGTGACGGAGTGGAGTTCCTGGTAATGTGGTACGGAGCAGTGGAATGACTGGAGACTAGAGCTATGTGAGGAAGTGACTGGACGATGTGAGTAAGAGGCTCAGAACACCACTGACTGTAGAGAGAGGGGGAGTAACATACAGAGAGAGAGAGAGAGAGAGAGAGAGAGAGAGAGAGAGAGAGAGAGAGAGAGAGAGAGAGAGAGAGAGCCATCCAACAACCCCCGCCACATCCACACACACTACACAAGCATGGAGACAACAGTGCCAAACTAACATCTTCTGAAAGAACAGAATAAATGTCATCATCATTTGTTGAATAATCATGCTACTGTTCACTCCAATTAGAGTTGTGATATAATTGCGATATAATTGGCGTCTCTGGTCAACCATGAGCCCCCTCTCCTCCTGACACTGTCACACTGAGGCACCATGGGAAACCTGTCACAACATATTACAGCGCGCAGAAAGACTTTACTTCTACGATGTAACCACTGACCACACTCTTAGAGGGAGGCCAGATCACGGAAGTCCACACACGTCAAATAAAACATAAGCTAAAACATTCTAGGCATTCTCGACCCCACCGACAACTATACAAAATGCACTGCTTACCAGTCATATCCAAGTTGACTTACTCTGTAGCGACAACTCTGAAATGTTTCCCTGAAGATCATATCGGCATGATAGTGTGTGTGTGTCAGCCCCCCACCCAGCCATAAAACACCCATTCCGCTGTCCAGACTGTGGCTGTAGTGCCTCCACCCATGGAGGGTAAGGTGGGGTCCAGGTCTAGCTGGATCAAAGCAAACAGAGAGGAGAGGGGAGGGGAGGGGAGAGGAGGTGTGCTCTAAAGGAATCCACACCTCCATTCACCTTCACACCCTCTACTAGAGGTCGACCGATTAATCGGAATGGCCGATTAATTAGGGCCGATTTCAAGTTTTCATAACAATCGGAAATCTGTATTTTTGGACGCCGATTTTGCCGCCTTTTTAAAGACAGTTAATTAAGAACACATAATTATTTTCAATGACGACCTAGGAACGGTGGGTTAACTGCCTTGTTAACTAGTTAACTAGTCCAATGCTCTAACCACCTGTCTCTCATTGCACTCTATGAGGAGCCTGCCTGTTACGTGAATGCAGTAAAGCAAGGTAAGTTGCTAGCTAGCATTAAACTTATCTAATAAAAAACAATCAATCAATCATAATCACTAGGTAACTACACATGGTTGATGATATTACTAGTTTATCTAGCATGTCCTGTGTTGCATATAATCGATGCAACGCAGGGGATGATTTAACAAAAGCGCATTTGCGAAAAAAGCACAATCGTTGCACTAACCATAAACACCCATGCTTTTCTTAAAATCAATACACGGAAGTATATATTTTTAAACCTGCATATTTAGCTAAAAGAAATCCAGGTTAGCAGGCAATATTAACCAGGTGAAATCGTGTCACTTCTCTTGCGTTCATTGCACGCAGTCAGTGTATATGCAACAGTTTGGGCCGCCTGGCTCGTTGTGTACTAATTTGCCAGATGTTTAAGTAATTATGACATAACATTGAAGGTTGTACAATGTAACAGGAATATTTAGACTTAGGGATGCCACCAGTTAGATAAAATAGAGCAATTGATAGAGCAGTCTGACTGACGTGTGTTTTGCCAGCAGCTGTTCGCAAGCACAGCACTGTTTATGACTTCAAGCCTATCAACTCCCGAGATTAGGCTGGTGTAACCGATGTGAAATGGCTAGCTAGTTAGCGGGGTGCGTGCTAATAGCGTTTCAAACGTCACTCACTCTGAGACTTGGAGTAGTTATTCCCCTTGCCCAAGGGCCGTGGCTTTTGTGGAGCGATGGGTAACGCTGCTTCGAGTGTGGCTGTTGTCGATGTGTTCCTGGTTCGAGCCCAGGTAGGGGAGAGGAGAGGGACGGAAGCTATACTGTTACACTGGCAATACTAAAGTGCCTATAAGAACATCCAATAGTCAAAGGTTAATGAAAAACATATGGTATAGAGAGAAATAGTCCTATAAATACTATATTAACTACAACCTAAAACCTCTTACCTTGGAATATTGAAGTCTCATGTTAAAAGGAACCACCAACTTTCATACTTTCATGTTCTGAGCAAGGAACTTAAACGTAACCTTTTTTACATGGCACATTACTTTCTTCTCCAACTTTGTTTTTGCATTATTTAAACCAAATTGAACATATGTCATTATTTATTTGAGGCTAAATTGATTTTTATATTTTTATTTATTTAAGTTAAAATAAGTGTTCATTCAGTATTGTTGTAATTGTCATTATTACAAAAAATATATATATATTTTTTTAAATGTAATCGTCCGATTAATCGGTATCTTCTTTTTTGGTCCTTCAATAATCGGTATCGGCGTTGAAAAATCATAATCGATCGACTTATACCCTCTACACTACCATATAGAGAAGCCATAAAACACTAAACCTCTCAAGTGCAGATTTGTAACAAGTTCTTAGTTTCACACTAAAAAGCCCCACTATAGTGCTGCACTGCTACCAACAAGACCCATAACTGGACAAACAACTCACCAAATACCACATTCCCAAAGCTCAGTTTCTTCCTATAACAAGCACTCTTCTCATTGTGTCTGTTTTAAAGACACAACATACTGGAGACAGTGGGAGATATTATTACAGTCCTCTTCTTAGTGTTCCAGCCAGATGCATGACCCCCAATTATAGGGTAGAGAGAGACAGTAGTAGCAGTCTGTTGGGTTCCTCCAGTTGGCTGCGTCTCTGCTCGGTCTTAATGCCACAGTAATACGTCCTCTCCTTCCACAGACAGACACATTACCTCACCAGAGTCTGTGTCCTCAACCTCATGGGGTCAAAACAGGCCTGGTAGTAGATTAGCGTTGTACTTTTATAGTGGTTAACTTACCTAACCTGGACTCAGACAGCAATGCACTGGCAACTACTGTGTCCTAGAATAAAATTGAAGATTATGTTTGCATCTTGGCCATCTTGGTTTCTTCTTAATATGGTTGGAGTATGACTGAGTGCCTTTTAAAATTCACCACTGGGCTAATATGTCCCTGTATAGCTCAGTACTGTCTGTAGTTTAACAATCCTGCATATTAAATCCAGGCTGCATCACAACCGGCTGTCGTTCAGAGTCCCATAGGGTGGCGCGCAATTGACCCAGCGTTGTCCGGGTTTGGCCGGTGTAGGCCATCATTGCAAATTGTTCTTAACTGCCTAGTTACATAAACGGTTCCATTTAAAAAATGTATATCCTCCCAGTCCCAGTAAATTAAGAGGTAACTCTACAGTGTGCCACGCTCGAAAATAGAGTCAGTCAGTGATGAGCAATGTTGACCTCTTTAACCCATCCTAAATTTGTTTTTCATTCCTATTATAGGAAGCTACTTTTTTGTATTAAATTATGCTGGGATTGACACTGAATCATTCTAAAAACCTATTATAATTCCAGGAAATTAGGGGTAAAAAAATGTATGACTACAGACTCCACACTGCACACCAGTTGCCGAAAACACCAACAACTAGTAACTAATCTGAGACACTGGAGACAGAAATGTAGCTACTAACTGCATAGTGCACTGCATTTGGAAGACATATTGGAGGATACTACTGTATTGCCTGGAGAGGAGATGCTCCACTTGCTCAAAATAGAGCCCAGCAACATACTGTCAAGCCTGAAATAGGGCACCACTTCTATAAAGAGCAGCACCAGGGAGATGGGCAACCACTTCTATAAAGAGCAGCACCAGGGAGATGGGGCACCACTTCTATAAAGAGCAGCACCAGGGAGATGGGCACCACTTCTATAAAGAGCAGCACCAGGGAGATGGGCACCACTTCTATAAAGAGCAGCACCAGGGAGATGGGCACCACTTCTATAAAGAGCAGCACCAGGGAGATGGGGCACCACTTCTATAAAGAGCAGCACCAGGGAGATGGGGCACCACTTCTATAAAGAGGAACACCAGGGAGATGGGCAACCACTTCTATAAAGAGCAACACCAGGAAGATGGGGCACCACTTCTTTAAAGAGCAGCACCAGGGAGATGGGGCACCACTTCTATAAAGAGCAGCACCAGGGAGATGGGGCACCACTTCTATAAAGAGCAGCACCAGGGAGATGGGGCACCACTTCTATAAAGAGCAGCACCAGGGAGATGGGGCACCACTTCTATAAAGAGCAGCACCAGGGAGATGGGGCACCACTTCTATAAAGAGCAGCACCAGGGAGATGGGGCACCACTTCTATAAAGAGCAGCACCAGGGAGATGGGGCACCACTTCTATAAAGAGCAGCACCAGGGAGATGGGCACCACTTCTATAAAGAGCAGCACCAGGGAGATGGACCACCACTTCTATAAAGAGCAGCACCAGAGAGATGGGGCACCACTTCTATAAAGAGGATCACCAGGGAGATGGGGCACCACTTCTATAAAGAGGATCACCAGGGAGATGGGGCACCACTTCTATAAAGAGCAGCACCAGGGAGATGGGGCACCACTTCTATAAAGAGCAGCACCAGGGAGATGGGCCACCACTTCTATAAAGAGGATCACCAGGGAGATGGGCCACCACTTCTATAAAGAGCAGCACCAGGGAGATGGGCCACCACTTCTATAAAGAGGATCACCAGGGAGATGGTGCTTTCACACAATGAATGTAGTCATCTTTATTATTTTCGATGCCTGTGTAATCAACTCAATTTATAATGTTTCTGGGAGAGCAAGTGACCCAGAAAAGTGTGTGTGTCTGTATGTTTGTGCGTACCTCTTTGCCAAGGGTGGCTAAAACCCAATCTCTCCTGTACACAACCCTGCATGCCTCTCCACTCAGTTTCACAGTCATTATCCAATTATACCAATCAGGTAATTATGTTAATGTGTTGCTTACACGTCTCCATAGCCCCAAACGCCAGAGACTGGATAAATAGATAAGCTCTGAAGAAGTCTTGAAGTCAGCATCTCCCTTTGAAAACAGGAGTGTTGACTAAGGACCCCTGTTGCGAACCTCAGCCAGACACACACACACACACACACACACACACACACACACACACACACACACACACTTTGGAGGCACTTGAACAGAGTTGAAAAGGGAAGAGGCATGCTGCTTTAAGCAGTGAGCGCTGTAAACATTCAGGCGTTTTTTTCTGTTTTGGAGCGAGTCGGTGACTAATCTGGATCAATAATGAATCAATAGTCTCATTGATCATGAGGACGTATGTGGTAACACACTACTTGTGGCTCATTTATTCCAAAAGGAGGAAGGAGGTGAAATGGAACAGACCTCCTGCTGTTATCGGGCACAGTGAAGAACCCCTGTTGGGATCAGAGACCTGAGTCACTGATGAAAGATTACAATGTAGCCTAGATGGTGATGAAACTGAATGATGACAACTGCAAGGGATGATGAGGATCTCATTCTGTCATTATCCTTCTCCATCCCCACTCTCACAAGTACAAAGGAAGGAGAAACGTCCACACTGCTCTTGCTCATTACCCACTCCTACTGGCATACATAGAGGACTTGAATCCACTACAGGAGCTTCCACCATTTAAAAACACATCCGTTACCTAGCAGCACTATCGAATCTAGTTCCATCCCCCTCTCGCCCACAGACCTAGTGTCATCCTCTAACCATGGTTTCTGCCATTCATGACCAGATGTTATTACTGAAGGGTTTGGGTCAGAGTACAGGGTGAGATGATTTCCCCTTGAGGTGGAGGTTAACTCCTCATAGGGCTTCGTGTGAGTGAGGGAATAGGGAACAGCAACACCAGGAGAACATCAAATCTGCTTTGAAGCCTAGTAGAGATAAGGAACATGGATAATTGAGAGGAAGAAATAGGCCTACAGTAGCAGTATTTTAAAGCCATACCACCACAGTCAAACTAGACTGATGATAAATTAAATATAGCAGCATAACACCATGTTGATCTTGCTAAGGAAGCGCAGGGGGGAAAGGGAAAGAGAGATGGAGAGAATTAGAGAGAGAGAATGAGAGATACAGAGAGGGAAGATACAGAGAGAATGACAGGATGAGATAGAGAGAGAAAGAATTAGATAGCGAGAGATACAAAGAATGAGAGAGCGAGAGATACAGAGAGAGAGAGCGAGAGAAAGAGGGACAGAGAAATAAAGTGAGGGACAGGGAGAGAGAGCTTGAAGAGATCAACAACACATTTTTTTTATATATTTTTTTATTTCACCTTTATTTAACCAGGTAGGCTAGTTGAGAACAAGTTCTCATTTGCAACTGCGACCTGGCAGTTCCCATGCTACTGTTAAATTAATTCTAAGAACCTGTTAGATTAGAGGACAGCGACCTGCTGAGTGTTCTGTCAACATTGTGTTAGTTTCGCCTTGGATTTAGAAACATCACTGCATTGACATTTGCTTATGTCCTCTTGACATAACAATGCTATAACATAGGCCTATGCTATACATGCTATAATAGTCACTGAATGTGTAGAAGTGTCTCCTGAGTAACAAAAGTAGCCAAGTACAAAATACACTGTAGTACCACAGTAGCCTACATCCCTATTCAACCAGTGCATGCCACGTCTACACCACACAGCGTCCCCAAAAATGGCAGTGGCTGGCATCTCTACCAGGTTCCAGACCCCCTGCTGCTAAAATAATATTCTCCAGATTACAGCAAAAGTATTGGGCTCATCAGTCTGTGTACAGGGAATTAGGAGAGGTAGCTTCTAAACAGTAGGGCTTCTACAGAGAGAAGAATAACTGAATGATAGATTATAGCTCCACCTGAAACGAGAATGGTTTGAACTGAAGTTCAACACTGAATTCTACCAGATGAAAAGACCATTTTCTTCTAAGTGTGTCATGCATCTTTGTAAAGTTGGTTACTGGTTGACTATACACAGAGCTACAAGTCCTAATCTGAGTTAGGTAGAGAGACCTAGCTAACTCCCAAGGTAAATACATTGAGATAAAGCTATAGAAAGTGAAGTGAGGTCTAACTTGTTATGCCATCTTTTGAACGTGTTATTCAATGGATGGGCTGGGAGGGAGGGAGAGAGAGAGGCTTCACAGGTAACAAAATAGGAAGAGCTTTTCACAGGAGATAACGCAGGCAGAGCCACAGATGACAGGATAGAATGTTTGCCCAAGGACAGAGGTTTTGTAAGCATGATGATATTACTAGATATTATCTAGCGTGTCCTGCGTTGCATATAATCTGACTGAGCATACAAGCATACAGGTATCTAAGTATCTGACTGAGCGGTGGTAGGCAGAAGCAGGCGCATAAACATGAATTCAAATAGCACTTTTGTGTGTTTTGCCAGCAGCTCTTCGTTGTGCATCAAGCATTGCGCTGTTTATGACTTCAAGCCTATCAACTCCTGAGATTAGGCTGGCGTAACCGATGTTAAATGGCTAGTTAGTTAGCGCGCGCTAATAGCGTTTCAAACGTCACTTGCTCTGAGCCTTCGAGTAGTTGTTCCCCTTGCTCTGCATGGGTAACGCTGCTTCGATGGTGGCTGTTGTCGTTGTGTTGCTGATTCGAGCCCAGGGAGGAGCGAGGAGAGGGACAGAAGCTATACTGTTACACTGGCAATACTAAAGTGCCTATAAGAACATCCAATAGTCAAAGGTTAATGACATACAAATGGTATAGAGGGAAATAGTCCTATAATTCCTACAACCTAAAACTTCTTACCTGGGAATATTGAAGTCTCATGTTAAAAGTATCCCTTCTTTCTTTTCTCTCCAAAACTCTAGAACGTGCCGTCCTTGGCCAGCTCTCCCGCTATCTCTCTCTGAATGACCTTCTTGATCCAAATCAGTCAGGTTTCAAGACTAGTCATTCAACTGAGACTGCTCTCCTCTGTATCACGGAGGCGCTCCGCACTGCTAAATCTAACTCTCTCTCCTCTGCTCTCATCCTTCTAGATCTATCGGCTGCCTTCGATACTGTGAACCATCAGATCCTCCTCTCCACCCTCTCCGAGTTGGGCATCTCCGGCGCGGCCCACGCTTGGATTGCGTCCTACCTGACAGGTCGCTCCTACCAGGTGGCGTGGCGAGAATCTGTCTCCTCACCACGCGCTCTCACCACTGGTGTCCCCCAGGGCTCTGTGCTAGGCCCTCTCCTATTCTCGCTATACACCAAGTCACTTGGCTCTGTCATAACCTCACATGGTCTCTCCTATCATTGCTATGCAGACGACACACAACTAATCTTCTCCTTTCCCCCTTCTGATGACCAGGTGGCGAATCGCATCTCTGCATGTCTGGCAGACATATCAGTGTGGATGACGGATCACCACCTCAAGCTGAACCTCGGCAAGACGGAGCTGCTCTTCCTCCCGGGGAAGGACTGCCCGTTCCATGATCACGCCATCACGGTTGACAACTCCATTGTGTCCTCCTCCCAGAGCGCTAAGAACCTTGGTGTGATCCTGGACAACACCCTGTCGTTCTCAACCAACATCAAGGTGGTGGCCCGTTCCTGTAGGTTCATGCTCTACAACATCCGCAGAGTACGACCCTGCCTCACACAGGAAGCGGCGCAGGTCCTAATCCAGGCACTTGTCATCTCCCGTCTGGATTACTGCAACTCGCTGTTGGCTGGGCTCCCTGCCTGTGCCATTAAACCCCTTCAACTCATCCAGAACGCCGCAGCCCGTCTGGTGTTCAACCTTCCCAAGTTCTCTCACGTCACCCCGCTCCTCCGTTCTCTCCACTGGCTTCCAGTTGAAGCTCGCATCCGCTACAAGACCATGGTGCTTGCCTACGGAGCTGTGAGGGGAACGGCACCTCAGTACCTCCAGGCTCTGATCAGGCCCTACACCCAAACAAGGGCACTGCGTTCATCCACCTCTGGCCTGCTCGCCTCCCTACCACTGAGGAAGTACAGCTCCCGCTCAGCCCAGTCAAAGCTGTTCGCTGCTCTGGCCCCCCAATGGTGGAACAAACTCCCTCACGACGCCAGGACAGCGGAGTCAATCACCACCTTCCGGAGACACCTGAAACCCCACCTCTTTAAGGAATACCTAGGATAGGATAAGTATTCCCTCCCCCCCTTTAAGATTTAGATGCACTATTGTAAAGTGACTGTTCCACTGGATCTCATAAGGTGAATGCACCAATTTGTAAGTCGCTCTGGATAAGAGCGTCTGCTAAATGACTTAAATGTAAATGTAAAAGGAACCACCAACTTTCATATGTTCTCATATTCTGAGCAAAGAACTGAAACGTTCGCTTTTTTACATGGCACATATTGCACTTTTATGTTCTTCTCCAACACTTGTTTTTGCATTATTTAAACCAAATTGAACATGTTTCATTATTTACTTGAGGCTAAATTGACTTTATTGATATATTATATTAAGTTAAAATAAGTGTTAATTCAGTATTGTTGTAATTGTTATTATTACAAATAAAAAAAATTGTCAGATTAATCGGTATCGGCTTTTTTGGTCCTCCAATAATCGATATCGGTATCGGCGTTGAAAAGTAATAATCGGTTGACCTCTAGTGTATGTATTCTGACAGAGTGGCTTCAGTTTCTAAAGCTGTGAGATGTAAAAAGGAGTCTCCCTCTCAGCAGGTGTTTCACACACTAGGGCGAGGTCATGATAGATAGATGAAAAGCCAGCTAGCCACACCTACAGTAGCACTCACAAGGCTGTCCTAACTTGTAGTACACTGGCTTTTTAGAATATTTATTACACTTACTGAACATGTTGATGTGTGTGATTCTTACCTCTGAGGCCAGACATTTAACTCTAATGAATTCTAGGTACACATATTGTTACACCAAGCAATGAGAACTCTTTTTCCCAATATGAATTAGTAGTCTGAACGAGTGTCTGCTTCTTAAATTAGCTAAATGTATACGTGGCATTTTTCAATACTGTCGACTGAACCAGCAACCAACGCATTAGTCCACCACACTCCCACAGCCTGTGCATCTGGACTTTGTGACTGATGTGAGATCATTAAGCTCTATCAGGAAGAGCGACTGTCCTCTTCAGATAGAGCCCATAATTATGTCCTGGTCAGTGGCAGGCCCTGGTTGAGGACTAATGGACCAATGGCAGGTCCTGGTCCAGGATCAATGGCAGGGCCTGGTCCAGGACCAATGGCAGGGCCTGGTCCAGGACCAATGGCAGGGCCTGGTCCAGGACCAATGGCAGGTCCTGATCTAGGACTAATGGCAGGTCCTGATCTAGGACTAATGGCAGGTCCTGGTCCAGGACTAATGGCAGGGCCTGGTCCAGGACCAATGGCAGGGCCTTGTCCAGGACCAATGGCAGGGCCTTGTCCAGGACCAATGGCAGGGCCTTGTCCAGGACCAATGGCAGGGCCTTGTCCAGGACCAATGGCAGGGCCTTGTCCAGGACCAATGGCAGGGCCTTGTCCAGGACCAATGGCAGGGCCTTGTCCAGGACCAATGGCAGGGCCTTGTCCAGGACCAATGGCAGGGCCTTGTCCAGGACCAATGGCAGGGCCTTGTCCAGGACCAATGGCAGGGCCTTGTCCAGGACCAATGGCAGGGCCTTGTCCAGGACCAATGGCAGGGCCTTGTCCAGGACCAATGGCAGGGCCTTGTCCAGGACCAATGGCAGGGCCTTGTCCAGGACCAATGGCAGGGCCTTGTCCAGGACCAATGGCAGGGCCTTGTCCAGGACCAATGGCAGGGCCTGGTCTAGGACTAATGGCAGGGCCTGGTCCAGGACTAATGGTAGGGCCTGGTCTAGGACTAATGGCAGGGCCTTGTCCAGGACCAATGGCAGGGCCTTGTCCAGGACCATTGGCAGGGCCTTGTCCAGGACCAATGGCAGGGCCTGGTCTAGGACTAATGGCAGGGCCTTGTCCAGGACCAATGGCAGGGCCTGGTCTAGGACTAATGGCAGGGCCTTGTCCAGGACCAATGGCAGGGCCTTGTCCAGGATCAATGGCAGGGCCTTGTCCAGGACCAATGGCAGGGCCTGGTCCATGTCTAATGGCAGGGCCTGGTCTAGGACTAATGGACCAACAATAGGGTCTGGTCAGGACGAATGGGCTCCGATATTGGCCCTCTCTCTTCTCCCACCGTTAATAGCCCAATGGGTGAAAAAAAGAGGACATTTACAGTGGCTTGGTGGCCATGGCAACCCTGGTGATAGATGGGCCCCATTAAAGTGACGGTACCTTGTTGAAATATTTACAGGTGGGCCACAACTGGCCACAGAGGGAGAGCCTGGCTATATATAGTCTATCTTTCCCCTTCTCCAATGAACAACACATACATTTACAATAGGAGGACACCATCCAGGCGTCCGTTCTCCTGTAGCCGAGGAGACATTGACCACTGTCCGCACTACAGTTAGTCTCTATGAAACAGTTAGGCCTACTGCATTCAGACTATAACATCACAAATATACATTTCTCTGAAACTCATCTGTGTTGGCTACATTAAAAAGGAGTACCAATCAACACATCATTCTGAGGCAACGTACAATACATCAACAGTCAGTCGTATTTCTGAAATGAAACATCAACATGAAGGGACTCAACAGCTGTGCCCATTAACAACCTAATACAAAAGGGTAACAGCCATAAAGGACCTTATCAGATAGGACTGTGATTCTGTGTTAAACACCAGCTGAAGGTTATAGGCTGAGGTGTAGGTTGGCTGAGGTAGGTGCTCAACACGTGCTGCGTTCAGTCAGTGTTCCCACCTCTGAGCTCAGTGGAGGAGGTTGATTAACATGTTCAAACACATCAGCTCACCTCCTCATTACCTGCTAGGGAGGGAGGAGGCCCGGGGGGGAAAGGAGAGACTGGTAACAAGGGAAAGGTCAACAAGCTGAGTGGATTAGAGCCAAACACCCCAGAGGATCAACACATATTATAAAATGCATACCCAGGCTGACACACTCAGCGTTCTCTTTCCCACAGCATTAGGAACAGCACATAATGGCACAGCAACATGCTGCCTGTATTTAGAGTGGCTAAAACAATCCCTTGAGCCACTGCGTAATAATGACTTCCATGAGACTCTGAGACAGGGATACAGAGAGCTGCACAGCCTGCTACAGTGAGATACGGCTAGTTTGAACGGTTCAATAATACTGAGACAGGTGAGTAGTAGACAACACAGGAGACAATGGTACAAAATACAGCCTTCAAGTGCAGGTTAGCTTGTCAGTGATCCAGGGAGTGTCTTAAGTGATTCTTGCAGTGTGTGTGTGTGTGTGTGTGTGTGTGTGTGTGTGTGTGTGTGTGTGTGTGTGTGTGTGTGTGTGTGTGTGTGTGTGTGTGTGTGTGTGTGTGTGTGTGTGTGTGTGTGTGTGTGTGTGTGTGTGTGTGTAACTATACTTGTGGGGTCCCCACAAGAATAGTAAATTAACAGAAATTTGACCAACTGGGGAAATTTTGTTAGTCCCCACAAGGTCAAATGCTATTTCTAGGAGGTTTAGGGTCAAGGTAGAATTAGTGTTAGAATTAGGTTCAGGAGTTAGGGTTAAGATTTGTTTTTTTGGGTTAAGGTTAGACGTTAGGGAAAATAGGATTTGAATGTTTATAAATTGTGTCCCCACAAGGTTAGTTAAACAATACTGTGTGTGTACAGTACCACAGCAGAACTTCCACATACGCCATCCCCATGTAGCTGAAAACAACAAAGGCCAGGAGTCAGGAGGGGAGTAGGTAGATCTCTGATGGCAACATGGATAAACCCCTGACCTATTCTCAATGGGTTTAGTGTGGGAACATCAATCCAGATCTCTGCTGCTGCTTCCTCTCTACCTTGTTTGCATGCTGCCGCGCCAACAGGAGCAAACAGTAGATGAAAGGGGTGAGTGTTTGCATGCTGCCACACCAACAGGAGATGAAAGGGGTGAGTGTTTGCATGCTGCCGCACCAACAGGAGATAAAAGGGGTGAGTGTTTGCATGCTGCCGCGCCAACAGGAGCCAACAGGAGATGAAAGGGGTGAGTGTTTGCATGCTGCCGCACCAACAGGAGATAAAAGGGGTGAGTGTTTGCATGCTGCCGCACCAACAGGAGCCAACAGGTGATAAAAGGGGTGAGTGTTTGCATGCTGCCGCACCAACAGGAGATAAAAGGGGTGAGTGTTTGCATGCTGCCGCACCAACAGGAGCCAACAGGTGATAAAAGGGGTGAGTGTTTGCATGCTGCCGCACCAACAGGAGATAAAAGGGGTGAGTGTTTGCATGCTGCCGCACCAACAGGAGCCAACAGGAGATGAAAGGGGTGAGTGTTTGCATGCTGCCGCACCAACAGGAGATAAAAGGGGTGAGTGTTTGCATGCTGCCGCACCAACAGGAGCCAACAGGTGATAAAAGGGGTGAGTGTTTGCATGCTGCCGCACCAACAGGAGCCAACAGGTGATAAAAGGGGTGAGTGTTTGCATGCTGCCGCACCAACAGGAGATAAAAGGGGTGAGTGTTTGTATGAAGGAGAGACGGCGCGGGATCGAGGGACGGTGAGGTGGAGGGAGAAATGGAGGAAGAAGTTTCAAGTTTTATTTATCTTATGTAAAGGATACACATTGTATACACTACTCTGTCCAATGAAACGCTTACTGTCAGGTTCCTTCTCGACAACGCAACAAGAAATAAATAAAAGGTAAGAATACAACCATAAAGTGAATGGCTCAGTAGAATAGATGGCAAATGTTTAAATTGTGCAGTATTAGCAATAGTAAATAAGAGTCTGATAGCAGCAGAGATGCAGCGATGAATAGCATAGCATTCCTGTGATGTTGGTAGAGCCCTTCTCAGAAGGGATGAACAGCATAGCATGGCTGTGATGTTGGTAGAGCCCTTCTCAGAAGGGATGAACAGCATAGCATGGCTGTGATGTTGGTAGAGCCCTTCTCAGAAGGGATGAATAGCATAGCATGGCTGTGATGTTGGTAGAGCCCTTCTCAGAAGGGATGAATAGCATGGCTGTGATGTTGGTAGAGCCCTTCTCAGAAGAGATGAATAGCATGGCTGTGATGTTGGTAGAGCCCTTCTCAGAAGGGATGAATAGCATAGCATGGCTGTGATGTTGGTAGAGCCCTTCTCAGAAGGGATGAATAGCATGGCTGTGATGTTGGTAGAGCCCTTCTCAGAAGAGATGAATAGCATGGCTGTGATGTTGGTAGAGCCCTTCTCAGAAGGGATGAATAGCATGGCTGTGATGTTGGTAGAGCCCTTCTCAGAAGGGATGAATAGCATGGCTGTGATGTTGGTAGAGCCCTTCTCAGAAGGGATGAACAGCATAGCATGGCTGTGATGTTGGTAGAGCCCTTCTCAGAAGGGATGAATAGCATGGCTGTGATGTTGGTAGAGCCCTTCTCAGAAGGGATGAACAGCATAGCATGGCTGTGATGTTGGTAGAGCCCTTCTCAGAAGGGATGAACAGCATGGCTGTGATGTTGGTAGAGCCCTTCTCAGAAGGGATGAATAGCATAGCTGTGATGTTGGTAGAGCCCTTCTCAGAAGGGATGAATAGCATGGCTGTGATGTTGGTAGAGCCCTTCTCAGAAGGGATGAAAAGCGCTAGGCCTCGCCACGCTCTCATCATGTCATTAACCAGATCAGAGGAGATAATAGGCTCCATTGGTTTGGACTCAACAGGCACACACTACTGCTGTTGCGCCTGTTTTTTGAACTGCCGTAGTGTTAAGATATGAATCTTCCCTCTCCAGTCAGTCTCCCCACTAGACACCATGCTGTTCTATAAATGGAGAGCAGTGGAGGCTACTGAGGGGAGAACAGCTCATAATAATGGCTGGAATGGACTAAATGGAATGGTATCAACAACATGGTTTTCATGGGCTTGATACATTTACATTTAAGTCATTTAGCAGACGCTCTTATCCAGAGCGACTTACAAATTGGTGCGTTCACCTTATGACATCCAGTGGAGCAGCCACTTTACAATAGTGCATCTAAATCTTTTAGGGGGGGGGTGAGAAGGATTACTTTATCCTATCCTAGGTATTCCTTAAAGAGGTGGGGTTTCAGGTGTCTCCGGAAGGTGGTGATTGACTCCGCTGTCATGGTGTCGTGAGGGAGTTTGTTCCACCATTGGGGGGCCAGAGATACCATTGCAATCACTCCATTCCAGACATTATTAAGAGCCGTTCTCCCCTCAGCAACATCCACTGGTGGTGAGTATGCTTTAGGTCATTGGAGGTCATTTTAGGTTGTTGGAGGTCCTGCAATTTGTGATGTATCCTGAGACAAAAACAAGTTACGGTGTCTCAGCTTAGTCAAAGACAAGCAAATTCAAGAAAAAAGTAAACAGGTAGACTGTCTCAGTTAACGTGACTGTAGTTACGTGAGAAGGGAGATTGTCCATAACTTTGTTCTGTATGTGTGCATGTATATTGGGGCGGCAGCATAGCCTAGTGGTTAGAGCGTTGGACTAGTAACCGGAAGGTTGCGAGTTCAAACCCCCGAGCTGACAAGGTACAAATCTGTCATTCTGCCCCTGAACAGGCAGTTAACCCACTGTTCCCAGGCTGTCATTGAAAATAAGAATATGTTCTTAACTGACTTGCCTGGTTAAATAAAGGTAAAAATTAAAAATATGCCATTCCCAGATGAACTAACCTGCGATGATAAGTCACTAATCTCACCACTACCAGGGCTCTACAGTGAGAGCATCTTACTCGCATATGCGCCTAAATGTTTTGCTGTGCAACCTGGAATTGTTATTTAGGAGCACGAGTGAGCAGAAAAAATGTAATATTCTGGCTTTAATATCGCAAATAATGTTAATTGTGCTCCTAAATTTCTTTGTGTGCGCCTACATTTTTCAATTTAGGCACACGCGTGCGCCTTGTAAAACAAGTTAACCGTAGAATCCAGACTACACTCTGCTCTTACATGAATAGCTTGGGTTAGCCCTACAGGTCTCACTGTAGACTGAAGTGGTCAAACCAGACATTCCACTATGTGAAACTAAACCAGCCAGCCTGTGTAATGCTCCATTGACATGCATGTCAGAGATTTAAAAGGGACAACCCTTCACATTGCCTCCTCACTTGACCTGATCACACACATGTGGTTACTTAGCAGAAAAACTCCTTACTTTTCCAGTGCATTCACGTGTTACAAAGCCAATATCTTGCTATATAAAGTCTCAGTCCCCTGCTATGTTGACATAGTGCTATGAATTATTTGTTTACGTTAGGTATAGGCCCTATATATCACAGCCCTTTCTCAATGCAAGGTGACTCAGTTGGAGCGATGAGGCTTGTGGGATATGACCTCACTAGTCTGTGTGGTTAAAGATCACAAGGCAGAGCATCTTAAAGCTGTGTACTAGTAGGTCAGTATGAGGGTAAACTAGAATTCTGGAAAGGCCATATGAAGGCGAGGTGTGTGTCAAGTGCTGGGGAGGCTGGTGTGAGGAGCTATAGGACGATGGGTTCATTGTAACGGCTGGAATTGAATAATTGGAACAGAGTCAAACATGGTTTCCATATGTCTGATAGCGTTCCATTTATTCCATTCCAGCCATTACAATGAGCCTGTCCTCCTATAGCTCCTCCCACCAGCCTCCACTGGTCAGGAGGGGCTTGCTACATTCTCTCTTTAGGTTGTGTGTGGGTAGGAAGAGACTGCCATTGTCATTGGCCTGGAAATCCACACTGGAAATGCAGATGTAAACACAAGTACACAAACAGACACTACTGTACATACTGTAAAATCCCAATTACAACAAGTCCACAATTCAGATTAGCATAGTTATTCAGCACATACTGTACTTTCATGACATCAACCCTCATATTTACACTAATCAGGACAACTGAGCCTGGTATCAACTCTTCCTACTACAGTGCTCAAAAAAAATAAAGGGAACACTTAAACAACACAATGTAACTCCAAGTCAATCACACTTCTATGAAATCAAACTGTCCACTTAGGAAGCAACACTGATTGACAATATATTTCACATGCTGTTGTGCAAATGGAATAGACAACAGGTGGAAATTATAGGCAATTAACAAGACATCCAATAAAGGAGTGGTTCTGCAGGTGGTGACCACAGACCACTTCTCAGTTCCTATGATTCCTGGCTGATGTTTTGGTCACTTTAGAATGCTGGCGGTGCTTTCACTCTAGTGGTAGCATGAGACGGAGTCTACAACCCACACAAGTGGCTCAGGTAGTGCAGCTCATCCAGGAGGACACATCGATGCGAGCTGTGGCAAGAAGGTTTGCTGTGACCATCAGCGTAGTGTCCAGAGCATGGAGGCGCTACCAGGAGACAGGCCAGTACATCAGGAGACGTGGAGGAGGCCGTAGGAGGGCAACAACCCAGCAGCAGGACCGCAACCTCCGCATTTATGCAAGGAGGAGCACAGCCAGTGCCCTGCAAAATTACCTCCAGCAGGCCACAAATGTGCATGTGTCTGCTCAAACGGTCAGAAACAGACTCCATGAGGGTGGTATGAGGGCCCGACGTCCACAGGTGAGGGTTGTGCTTACAGCCCAACACCATGCAGGACGTTTGGCATTTGCCAGAGAACACCAAGATTGGCAAATTTGACACTGGCGCCCTGTGCTCTTCACAGATGAAAGCAGGTTCATACTGAGCACATGTGACAGACGTGACAGAGTCTGGTGACGCCGTGGAGAACTTTCTGCTCCCTGCAACATCCTCCAGCATGACTGGTTTGGCGGTGGGTTAGTCATGGTGTGGGGTGGCATTTCCTTGGGAGGGCCGCACAGCCCTCCATGTGCTCACCAGAGGTAGCCTGACTGCCATTAGGTACTGAGATGAGATCCTCAGACCCCCTGTGAGACCATATGCTGGTGCGATTGGCCCTGGGTTCCTCCTAATGCAAGACAATGTTAGACCTCATGTGGCTGGAGTGTGTCAGCAGTTCCTGCAAGAGGAAGGCATTGATGCTATGAACTGGCCCACCTGTTCCCCAGACCTGAATCCAATTGAGCACATCTGGGACATCACATCTCGCTCCATCCACCAACGCCACGTTGCACCACAGACCGTCCAGGAGTTGGAGCATGCCCAGGCATTGTAGGGAGGTCATACAGGCATGTGGAGGCCACACACTACTGAGCCTCATTTTGACTTGTTTTAAGGACATTACATCAAAGTTGGATCAGCCTGTAGTGTGGTTTTCCACTTTAATTTTGAGTGTGACTCCAAATCCAGACCTTCATGGGTTGATAAATTTGATTTCCATTTATAATTTGTGTGATTTTGTTGTCAGCACATTCTACTATGTAAAGAAAAACGTATTTAATAAGAATATTTCATTCATTCAGATCTAGGATGTGTTATTTTAGTGTTACCTTTATTTTTTGAGCAGTGTATTATACAGAAACACCTGAGCAGGAAATCAGATGAATTTAGTCAGCGTGCTAGAATTCAACACCGTCTGTAACATCCAATGAGAGTTCCCAGGAGTAAATGAAAGGACTTCAAAAAGCTTTGCCCTCTGTGTGCATTTTCTAGAGCCAACTGCCAACCCAACCCCCACAGTGAGTGTGCTGAAAGTCTGAAATCACCAAAGCATAATTCAACATTTCTCAAAAAAATTCACTTCAAATACACTGCATATAGCAAACAGTTTTGACTGAGTTTGATTATACAGAGTTGGGTTTTTGCGTCAAGTCAAATTGTGTTCAAATCTATTTGTATCAACACTGATTTTCCTATAACAACTTTGATGTAAAACAATCCCTGTATAGTCCACACCATTGAGGTATAAAGAACGGTCCACACCCAACCAGATTGTAAATAAAATATGGCCAACCATGAAACATTGATGGGTGTCTGTTTGAATGTGATCCCATGAGGTAGTAACCCAATACCCTGACCTCTTCATCACAGAAAGATGATAAGAGTACCAAACTCCTTTCAAAAATACCCTTCATACTACCATGTTTTGTTTCCCAAGTTTGCTGAAGTGTGTGTGTGTGTGTCACATATCTGTTAACCTCTGCAGAACAAATAGCAGAAAGGCTACAAATAATTATGAATTATGTTACAGTAGATGTCAAATGTACTTTATGTTCGTGGCTCTGATTAAACACATTCGTCTGGGCCCCACAGCATCAACATGTGGATAACTTCAGCAATAAACTTTTGCAAAATGTCACTTGAGGCACAATAAAGGTGAATGAAAGGTGACAGATTGTGTCCAGGCAAGAATCAAGCTGTATCGGCAGATACTTTTAAACTTATAAGAAATGTGCCCAGGACAGATGACAAGTCACTCTGATATACATGTTTATAAAAAGACAACCCCACGATAACAACCGACATGTAAACGTGTCACATTATGCCTTGACAGTCAGACAGTCCCTGTCACTTGACTTTACAAGCAGCAAAATACGTTAACAATGTCTTGCCAAGTTATTTACTTTCTAAAATCCGTAATTTACAAACAATACATTAGTTGTAGTCTACTTATGTGTAAGAAGACCAACTGAAATATCGTACCGTAGGCTGAGTCTCAGAAGTGCAAGTAGACGACTTCGTGTAACAACACCACACAGCTTCAAGATACGGAGCAAAATCAACCTTTCAGCCTACTTTCCTTTGAGCGTCTTTCCAACACCAAAGTGCATAACCCTCTCGAAAATCACCAGCAGAACGTTGTTTAATTTCCCTGGTTTAATGTCGCCTTCTATTAGAAAAGTAAAGAGATAAGCTACTTAGCTAACAAGGTCGCCAACCAGTCAGTCTGCATACTGTACGTAGTGTATACATATGTGAGCGTCCCGAGCACACTAAGCTTTAGGCTCCTCCCTCTTTGTGCCCACAGCAGTTTGTGATGGTGATCGGCATTCCGACTCTTTTCAGTGAGCCGGCTCCCAAACGGCTCTTTAAAAAAAAAGGTTTTGTATTTTTTCAAGTCAAACAGTTTGCGATATTTTGACTATGATTGGTGTTAAAACAATTCGAATTAAATTATTAAATGAAATCATACTCTACCTTAACCACAATGTATTTAAAAATGCATTGGTTTATGAAAAATAATGCTATTAAACATTTTAATTTAATGTATATAAACAAAGTGCATATACATGTAACAATTCAAAACGAATACAGTCTGAACAACATAATAGAATATTGCACCATATCAAAGAAAAATAAATAACAATGTGCAAAACTGCAGCATCCCACTTAAAACATTAAACTGGTCCCTCTTTTCTCTCTCTTCTTAATTGCCATGTTATAACCAGCAGCACACAGCAATGCTGACCATATTTTGCTTTTATGAGAGATTTGCATTCAGAAATGCAAGCTGCCTCACTTGAGGGGCTGATGTGGTTTCTTCTATCAGTAATTATTTGTCCCGTTTTCACGAAGACCCTCTCAGAGGGAACAGATGTGGCCACTATGCAGAGTCTCCTTGTCATGACTTTAGAAAGCCTTGTTCTTCCACCAGCTCAGAGGATCTGCAGATCTCCAAATAGGATCGGACATCCATTATGGGATCTACTGAGGGATTCCTTCATGCTGCATCCCCAGTTGCTCTCTCGTCAAACAGCGTCTAAACAGCAGACGTTTGTGGCACTGCTGCTGGTGCTTCTGCTCCATCTGATCCCTCTTCTTCCTATTGCCATGCCAGCTGACTGCTGGGGCTGTCCCTCCCTGCTGCTGATCTCCACATTGACCTGCTCAAAGGGTTCCAGGACTCTGCACACCTCCACCACAACCTCCCATTCCTCTTGGGTCAGAGCATCAACAGGTGTATTGACAATGGCCAGGGTAGAGATGATGGCATCCTTTGACTCAAGAAACCGCTTCAACATATAAAATGTTGAATTCCACCTTGTAGTGCAGTCTTGTTTAGGCCTCAGCTCAGGCATCCCAATCTGGCCTTGTGTAGACTTTAGTTTTTCAGAACCTACTGTGCTCCTGTGGAAGTATTCCAGCTGCTTTCACTTTGTCCACAGTGGCTTCATCACCTTCAAAGCATCTTGTGTGGGCAAGACATGGATGATGGGTCCATTTTAAAATTTTCATGGCTTGGTTATGTTAGCTGCATTGTCGCTAACACAACAGACCACTTTTCCATCTACTTGCCATTCTCAACAGTTCCTCTGCTAAGTTCTCTGAGGTGTGTCTGTCGACTGAACTCAAAGCGATCCAGAAGACAGCTAGACATCGAAAATCCTTCAATTAAGTGACATGTAACCAACATTTAAGAAGTGGTTACCCTTGATGTCCTGCAGTCAGTGGTGAGGCAAACTGCAGTAGCTTTTTGGACTCTTTCCCACACTGAAGCCTGTGTGCTCTCATACAGTTGTGGAATAAGTGATTTTGAAAGGGTTTTCCTGCTTGGAATTGTGTACATTCTATAATTTCTAAAACCTCTGTCCTCCACGATCGAAAATATCTGGAAATCGGTGACAATTGTTTTAGCCAATTCAATATCAGTTTGGCCTTGTTTTGCTACAGACATAGACTTTGGCATAAACTGGTCCATAGAAGACTGTGTTGCTGAGGGTCGCGAAGTAGGCCTACTTGACTGAGTGGATACATCTCCACGTGTGGATGTGCTGGCTCCACCACTATCACTAGCCGGCCCACTAGTTTCTCGAAGCTCCGCTACAGCTAGCTACGTAGTTGAGTGCACAGTTCGCATATGCCGGTGTAGGTTGTGCATAGAACCGGCTTTATATGAGATTTTGTTTTAGCAAATTCTACACTGGACTCTAACATTGTCTACATTATTAAAATGCTACTGTGCTTCCGAATAATTTTCCAGCTGTTGTTTTCACAGCTGTCCTTCCTCTCTCTCCTCAGCTGCTAAGTGTGTGACTGTGAGTGAGTTGGCTCGACCCTCCCTCACGCATCTTTGGTTCATTGGTTGACACCAATTATTCAAATCTTAATTTTTTAATTTATTTATATAAATTTGGCTCTTCTGATATGCGAGCCGGCTCCCAACATTCACCTACAAGAGCTCTTAGAGCCGACTCGTTTCGCGAACGACCCATCACTAGTTTGTGAATGTGAGAGCAGTGTGAGAAGTCAATGCACTGTAAATGATTGCCCTTCACACAATTGTTTTCTATACAAAACAAGGATTTTAGCCCTGTATTTCAACACCTCTTTTTATCCTGCCCAGCCCAGATGATCAAAGGACTAGGCTATTCCATCCTAAACAATAATACTTGAATGGCAATGTAAAACCATACAAACATAGACAACTGTGTCCACCCAAATCCTGTTCGGAGATCAACAACCATGACTGAACAGGACTGTTAACAGTGTCACCTGTTCTAAGGAGCTCTGTTGCCAGCTGCCATTCTCGTCACAGGGCCCGAGTTGGAGCAGCTATTCACCGTGTTATTAGTCTCTGTTGTAAAAACGAGGTAAACCTGTGTTCTTGGTCATGGCAGACTAAGTAGACTTCTCATAGCGGATGAGGAATTGACATTCTAGAATATGTTTATTTGCACATTGTGTATTGTGAAAAGTATATGCACAAGTATAATTTCTACTTTTTTTTAACATAAAAATACTGTCTATCCTGAACTGTATGGTTACCTGATACCTTTGTAAACAACAAACACATTGTGTATTTATTATTACCTTTGATTATTTCTCTATTTTATTTCTCTCTGCTTTGTTGGGAAGGGCTGTAGTAGGCATTTTCCTGTTAGTCTACTACACCTGTTGTTTACGAAGCATGTGACATTTGATTTGAACTGTGCCAGGTGCTGGCTAGTAGAAATAAAACAAGGTAGATGGGGACATCTAGTGCTTATAATTTGAAGTACATCTCCTGAGAAATTGCTCAGTTGACTATGAATCTTTCAGACAGTCTCAGTGGTATTTCTCTGTCTCTATGCTGTAGAGAACATATAATGTGCTTGGACTGTGTGCCAATACTCAGATATCAAACTTGGGGATTAATTAATAGATGTGCAACACCCAAAATGGGATTCAAAATACTACCTCAGCGATTTGATTTCCTAGATGCAATGGTAGGCTATACCGTAATAGGTATAGTATTAAATGTTTGTGCTTTTTGTCTATGCTTCACAATAGATATAAAAGTCAGCCTTCATGTTTTTACTCATGATCAAAGGTGTGATGAAGACTTGTCCTCTGGAGGTCGACTTTAGGCAGCCATGTCAAAACCAAACGATCATCGTCAAACACGGTCAGAGGCTGGTTGTGGTGAGTCAGACCATTCTGCTGTAAACGAGTGGTCTTCACTGGCTAACTGTTCTTTGTCTAACAAGATAATACCTGTGGAACTACCAAGCCCCAAGGAGACGACGTGGGAGACGGTCTTGTCTTCACCAGAGTCAGGTGCGAGTCACTCACTGGTGGTGCAACAGGGTGGGAGGAAGAGTTCGTACAGTATGGAAATCAGATTACCTCGAAGAGAAAAATATACATTTGTATATCTAATCATTACGTCTAGCTTGAATAACTACAACATTTGTTTTTACACAACTCAACCCAGTTAGTAGGCTAATATGTAAAGTAGTAGGCTGCCTTTTCATTTGTATGTGCTTCAACAAAAAAACAGTATCTGCCTGTCTCTGCAAGCCGTAACATGTAATGAATGACTAGCATCATCACTATGGGCGGCCGTCTGGGTATCTATGGTCAAATAGCGGTGCTTTGGGTGTTTAAAAAAATGTTTTATGGATAACATACGCACAAGAGGACACTGTGACCACTCATTCCGTTTGGCTACAATTCTTTGTGTTCGGGTCGCAGTGGTTTTACTCAGATATTCTGGTGAGGAGAGAAACTTTTGTTGCGGTCTGTCAACTCCACTCCACTCAGTTGTTCTCAATTCCGAGACACCATCTCCGTTTGTGATACCACTTTTGCCAGACAATTCAGTTCCTGTTGTTGACATTCGGGTCGGGCTACTGTCGGTGCGGACAAGGTAGGGAGCTATAGCCTAACTACCCCTCATATTCTACAAAATTACATTAACACAAACACAGTTGTAGAAAGTTATACTCTCTGACCGGCGTAGGCCTACTTCAGGTTTTCTCAACTCGTAAAGACCCAATTTTACTCACCAGCCGAGACTGTTCACAACACACATTTAATTAACCACCTCAGTCAATACTTTTTTTAATGACACGGTTCTAATTTGCCGGAAATTACCAGGCGCCGCAGTGTTCTCGTCTCCTATGGCTGAAGCAAGAAGAGAAGAGGAGGAGGAGTTGAGGGATATACGGAACCGAAATCAAGCAACAGGTATGTCCACAATCTATCGTCAACGTCTTGTAATTTTGTTACAGAGTCTCCTGAAGTAGGCTACATGTGTTTGACACTTCGGGGTAATATAATTTCAAAACGTGGACTTTTACCTTTTTAACCCATGGACATGACAACTTGGAACAGTGTTCCATCATGAAACATATGGTTAAGTGTGTAGGAAATGATACAATTTAGCTGAAAATGTAATTCCTATAACTTATTGTTGTGAAGCAAATGTTACGCAATTCTACAAATTGTTCCATTCCTTTGAGCTGAGATTTTTTTGTTGTTGGTAGTTTTGAAGCTACTAATTTCCAGCAATTATATGCATTTTCCCATGGCTAATGGTGTGTTTCTCTGCTCAAACATTATAACAAAATCAATGGGCATGTAACCTGAATGCCCAGTTTTTCAAAAATTATATTCTCCCTCACTGTCTAGCTTTTATTTGATTGTTAGTTCTCATATGATATTATTAAAAAATATAAATAGTAAAATATATTTTCTGCCTGCTTTCTATCTGGTTTTGATTGTTTAAATTGACACAAACTGTTTTTCTATCTGAAAATTACTACTTCAGATGGTAGAGTCCAATCAACAAGATCATCTAGAATGCTAACTGTTCTTGTAGACTTCCTGTCATTGCACTAACACTAGTTAGCATTGGCTCGTACAACTACCTTTAACTTCCTTCATACTTGATGCAGAGACATACAATGGTATCAACGATTTTATTCTGTTGCAGCTAGCGATTTTCCTAAATGAATCATTGTTCACATAAAAAAATCCAAGAAGTATCTATGTAAAAAAATATATATATATATATATATATAGTACACAAACCTGAGTTTGAAAACCCTTGCTCTCTCACTTCTCTCATGCCTTCTAGCAACAAATCAGTTTCTAGTGATATATAGAAATAAACCCTAGTTCTGTTCTGCACCATTACAGTATCTAGCTGCTATGGTTGACACAATGCCCTCACTACGTCATTCAGTGAAAGTATACTTGTATACAGCAGCTGGTAGCAACTACCTGTGTGTATCAGATACAGCAGTCAGTAAACAGTGCTACAACCACAAGGAAATGGTCTGGGAAACTCTGCCAGCCAGACAGGAAGGAAGGATGACACAACAAATTGTACATCTCCTGACACTTAAAATATTCCTCATCTCATGCCAGACAAGCTGTGTCATTTGGTGCGAACTGTGTTGCTGGAAATGTATTTGAAAAACCACTGGCACTTGGCAGACAGGTTGATCCTGTTAATTTTGGCTCTGTATATTTTTGCTTTTGTCGTTTAATTTCCTGATGAAATCACCTCTAAAATGTGTTCATATTCATATCTCTTATGCCACACAATCTTTATGTAGATCAAGAGAAAGGGTTGTAAATGAATACATGTATGTAGGCTTTATCCTGGACTTCCTGATGGGCCGCCCCCAGTTGGTAAGAGTTGGCAAAAACACTTCTGCCAAGGCTGATCCTTAACACTGGGGCCCCTCAGGGGTGTGTACTTGGGCCCCTCAGGGGTGTGTACTTAGTCCCCTCCTGTATTCCCTGTTCACACACGGCTACGTGGCCAAACACGACTCCAACACCATCAGAGAACTGGCAGTGTGGTGCCAGGACAACAACCTTTCCCTCAATGTGAGCAAGAGAAAGGAGCTGATCGTGGACTACAGGAAAAGTACGGCACGCCATTAACATCGACGGGGCTGTAGCGGAGTGGGTTGAGAGTTTCAAGTTCCTTGGTGTCCATATCACCAACAAACTATCATGGTCCAAACATAACAAGACAGTCATGAAGAGGGCACGACAAAACCTTTTCTCCCTCAAGAGACTGAAAAGATTTAGCATGGGTCCCCAGATCCTCAAAAGGTTCTACAGCTGCACTATCGGGAGCATCCTGATCGGTTGCATCAATGCATGGTATGGCAACTGTTCAGCATCTGACCGTAAGGTGCTACAGAGGGTAGTGCGAATGGCTTAGTACATCACTGGGGCCAAGCTTCCTGCTATCCAGGACCTATATAATAGGCGGTGTCAGAGGAAAGCCTGTAAAATTGTCTACCGCATGGCAAGACAATTGCCCCCATAGATTACCTCAACTAACTTGTACCCCTGCACACTGACTTGGTACCGGTGCCCCCTGTATATAGCCATGTTATTCTTATTGTGTTACTTTTTATTTTAGTCTACTTGGTAAATATTTTCTTATCTTGAACTGCACTGTTGGTTAAGGGCTTGTAAGTAAGCATTTCACGGTAAAGTCTACACTTTACCGTACCGCATGTGGCAAATAAAGTTTGATTTGATTTTAGTCATTGCGTTTGGTTAACTATTTTACATTTCAATGGCTGTTGGTATATTGAACTTTCCCTCACCTTTGAATTCTGGTTCTAAACATGGTTCTATGCCGAGTGATTTCCAATCTAACAATGTGTTTGGACCCATAGAATGGTTAGACCTTCCTAGTGTAATTGGGGGAGAATTAAGCAGCAACACCTGTTGAGCAAACACCTGACATCCAAGTAAAGACACACCCTACCCAACACAAGCCTCCATGCCCAGTGTGTTAGTTCAGGTCTGGGTTAACTGCAGCTGTCTGTATTGGGAGATCAGGCTGATCTCAGACATGTGTTCTGTTATAATCTCCACCCGGCAAAACCAGAAGAGGACTGGCCACCCCTCATTGCCTGGTTCCTCTCTAGGTTTCTTCCTAGGTTTTGGCCTTTCTAAAGAGTTTTTTTCCTAGCCACCGTGCTTCTACATCTGCTTTGCTTGCTGTTTGGGGTTTTAGGCTGGGTTTCTGTACAGCACTTTGAGATATCAGCTGATGTAAGAAGGACTATATAAATACATTTGATTTGATCCTATGGACAGGTGGGTTGACTGTGTAGAGAGTGATGGAACAGGCGAACATGAACTGTTGTCTTGTAACTTGATAATGGTGCCAACTGCCAACTCTACTGCACATGTGTGTAGGCTAGCTAGGCTATATCATATGAAGTTATTTGTCACAAGCTGAGATTAGCCTATTAAGGCTTCAGTATATGCTTGTCACTTCTTAAGAGTAATATACATTATCTCATATGCCATGCACCGTATGATGCCATATGTTATCATTGATGATTACTTTGTGCATACTGTTCTTCATCTGCATTTTCAATTGGCCAAAGTTTAATCTCCTTGCATTGAGCAAGATCTCCGTTAGGCTGTCATCTCCCCCAAACATCCATCTTTGACATCACCTAATCATGTCTTGACATGGATAGAGCGCTCCACATTCACAATGTTATGCTTTTATAGTCGTGGACATCTGTTCCACTTTGACTGTTTTATTATTCCAAGCAGTGTGTGTGTGTGTGTGTGTGTGTGTGTATAATTTATATATATAACTTAGACCCCCTCATCTCTGTCCCTCTCACCCTCGGGTGGCTGTAGGAGTATGGAGAAGGAGAAATTCATATTTTGTCTTCCTTTGAAGAATTGTGTCTCTCTTAGCTGAGGCTTATCACTTAATACAAATCCAACCATCATTAGTATTTGGCAATTAAACTGTCTATTTCCAAAAAGGCATATTAGATTTTAATTGACTCGTTCCATTTTTGTCCCGTTGTAAAATACTAGCTTCCCCACTCGACATCGACAAATTCATTACTTATCAATTTGACTCCACATGGAGGCAGCCCAATGACAGCTGTGAAATAACTCTTTTCTTTTGTGTGATGAAAAGGCTCTCAAATATTAATGTGGAGCCTGTTTCCCTTGTAGCAAATGAGATGTACATATTAATGTACTGTAGAGCCTCAAGAGAGAAAATAGATGTGCAGTGCACCAAAGCTGGTGTTTCAATGTCACCCAGAATGCTTCACTCTTTCTGGCAGATAGTTTATCAGTGATTAACGATAATAATGATAAATTGATGTTCAATAATTGACACAATATACTTCTACTGGCTAGTCCAACTGACCTGTATTCATAGTGCTTCACATGGGGGGGGGGGTTGCAAAACAAGTATGAAAGTGTATACACTCACTACTGTATTTCACTCTGCATGAGAGCGTCTGCTAAATTAATACAATTTAAACAAATGTATTTCTGCCCGATAGTTTATCATTGATTAACATAATAAAAATATGTTCAGTAATTGACACACAATATTGACTTGGTTCCTTATTTCTACTGGCTAGTCCAACTGACCTGTCTGGTCCACGGGTTTGACTTCCTACAGAACATCTCTCAGAACTGACCCACAATGGCTCTGGATTGGACACGGTTAATGTGCAGCTGTTGCGTTCACCCATCAACCCACTTACCCAGCCATTAACCCCCAGCCCACCCTAAATCATTTGAAACACTCCCTTTGAGAATGTATAGGGAAGACTTTGAATCTACCCTATGAGGACATCAGTGTCTGTTCTGCCTGTGTGGGAAGTAGGATCCAAGGATATGAAAACCCCTGGAAGTCTTATGGGGTTCTGGGAAGAAGCAGAGATTCTTGCCCTGTATAAATAAACCCAGAATATGAGAGATCACGTTCCTGAACATGCCATGTTACTGGGGTTGGGATATAGAGGAAGATGCTTCTTTATGGACTGACTAGGGATGGGAACTAGCTCCTTGTCTCCACACTGCTGTGCCTTCATAGCCTAGACCCACCGTCCATGGGATGTAACCTTACTTCTGACCTCTCTGGTTGGTTTGAAGTCCTGGGCCTAGCTTCCATATTAAGAGAGGCTTTTTTTCTACACTCCCTCTTACCACTTGTTCTTTACAGAGGGCTGCCCCAGTTCTGAGTGATATTAGCATGTGTCATAGTGAGTTGTTTTGTGGTGTTTCTGTATGGGTTCCCTTCAATGGTTATTATTGTAGCTGGTCTTTTAGCAAGCAAATCAGCTTAAAAACCATATCTCTGTTTCTTTTCTCTTTAGTGAGTTAGTTGTTTTGCATCCTCTCTTGTTTTGTTGCTTCTATTTGGTGTTAAAAATGATATTTATTTCATATTCAATAGGCTATTAATCTTATATTTTTTATTTATTTGTTTATTGTGTAATTGTCCATAACCTGTCGTGGGATATTTACTATTAAAAGCCCTCTGAAGGAGGAGTCCATGACCTGGCAAATGTCTCTCTCCCACCACTCAGAGAAAGAGGGTTGAGCCTCTTCACCAGCAATAATAAGTATCTAATGAAAGTACTTCTATGGATAGAGTGCTTTTCTGCCTGGTTTCCACAGCTATATCTTATCTAAAATAAAAGTTAAGGTGTGTTTCATAATGGTCGCACGACCTGCTGAGTGGCTTCTAGAAAAGAGGATATGTTATAGCTCAGTTGGTAGAGAATGGCGCTTGCAACACCAGGGTTGTGGGTTCGACTCCCACGGGCGGACCAGTACGAAAAAGTATCCAAAGTCGCTTTGGATAAAAACGTCTGCTAAATTACTAAAATGATGTGGCACTGTGTCCGGATGTACTATCTATGATGGATTGGAATAGAGTAACAGTTGACTCCACCTTCTAATCCAGCAAAGCATAGTCCCACAGTATGCCAAGGTTTTTAATATGTAGCCTACTTCCTAACACTAATGTAGACCGATGACCAAATAATAGAGCTATGCATGTTCCCAGAGCAGGGAGTGGTGCTACAATAGGGAAATACAAGGATCTGGCCAACAGAGATGTAGCGTCAGAATGGGTGTGCCCACCATTAACACCCTGCCAATAGGGAAGATGGACAGAAAGACACACAGTACTGTGCTCTCTCTGACAGAGGAAGACATGTTGATTTGATTCTGTTAGATAAACACAGGTGTTGGGCTGGAACAAACCCAGAACAACCCTTATAATAACATAAATATGCACTCAATGACCTAGTTCAGTTGGTAACAAGCAACGCCAGAAGAAAGCCTGGCATATTTGTATTTTGTGTGAACTGTGCCTTTTTAAAATCAGACCAGAGGGTCATTTGTTTTGTAGTGTTTCATCAGTAGAGCAGGAGAGTGACAGTAGAGTGGTACTTCCTGAATGGCCACATTCCATTTGATGACATTGGCCAAGTCAACACACCAGCCAGTAGGGAGAGAGTGAGACCCCTCCCCTTTCTCTGTTGTCGTTCGTGGTCATGGAGTTTGTTTCTTTACACAGCAACACACAGCATGGAAAAGTAGGGAGGGACTTGAAGGAAATAATACACACCATTTTGGGGGACATTTGTGAAATGTGTTTAAAACGTTAACAGGTAGGAGCATCTCTTGTTGCTATGTTTCGCTGTGAGATTATGTTGTTGTCAGTACAATTCACAGTAGGTTATCGACAATACTTTCAGCGGGGATTTTGCTCTGTATTCCAACTGACAGCTCGGTAACTTGTAAATGAAGCGCATGTTGAATATTGAAAATCCACTAGATATTGAATCCTATTCGTTGTTCCATTGCAATTGCCTTTGACCAGTGTGTGTATGGCATTGTATCTACTGGTATGTAAATGTCAAACGATTTCCTCTTGGAAAACCTCTCCCCATTCTGACTTTGTCACTGTAACTGAGACAGGTAAACAATCTCTCACAGACCAAAGTGCAAAGAAATGTGTGAAAATGTCTCTGAGGATTTGATTCACTAACAAACTGTTACTTCCTTTTTTGTTTCATAGTGAGGTAAAAATGTTACAATTACATTGTAGTCATTTAGCAGACACTCCTTTCCAGAGCAATTTACAGTTAGTGCATTCATCTTAAGATAGCTAGGTGGGACAACCACAGCATATTTTTCCTCAAAGTAGCTTTCAGTAGAGTCCGTAACATAAGTTTGAGGCAGAGGCATATGGCAGATAGCAAGTGTGACATTGTAACCGTATTATACTGGTTGTAAGAGAATGAGGCGATGGCGTCAGGTTTTTAGCAGGATGCTAACAAAAATGAGCATCAAAATATTAAGATGACTTAATGCATGATTTTTAACACAAAGGGATCCTAATATCCTCATATGACCTACTTTTCTGATTTATTTGAGTTCTTATGGTGCCAAGGCCTCATACACTCATATACTGTAGTATAGTCAAATGAATGTAAATGTTTGCTTCGCTGCTGTGCTCTGTGGACCACTAGCCAGTCCACCTCCTCAGAGAGCTCCAGTCGTGGCACTCAGTCAGATCATCATCTATTGTTTGAGTCTGAAAACCTGGTCACTGGTTGAAAGTGAAGGAAATAAATAATACAGGTAACTCATGTGTATTGTATGACTTTGAACCTGTGATCACTGATGGAGCCGACAGACATGGCAGCTCTGCTTCCAGCTCCTAAGCAATTTTGCAGTATTTCGTTTTTTGTTTGTTATTGTTGTGTATTATTAGATATTACTGTGCTGTTGGAGCTTGGAACACAAGCATTTCACTACACCCACAATAACATCTGGTTTTCTTTGAGATTGTAGCTATACAGATCATAGAGGTAATGTCTGGTTTGATGAAATAAAGATGAGAGCATTAACAAAACAATTATTTGTGCTTAGAAATGGTTTTGTTTTTTCAAATGCTTTCGCTATTTGCATGTCAATGTCATTCTTTGTAACTGGTTGATCAAGAACAGACTAGAATGTCGAGCCGGCTGAATGTAGTTGTTCAAGTGTTTGGACGGCAAGAAGGTATGCAAAGCCCATAGTTATTTTGTTCACTTGTCCTGTGTCGTTGTACCTGCAGCTTGCTTTGTTTGTGTACAAAATGAGGGTATTTTCTTAGTTAGAAATTGAACTTTCAAATGTGACACTGGTTACTTTTCTTTTCAGATCGAACAGAGAGAAATAAGTCTGAGGCTCTTCATTCCAGGTAAGTTATCCATATCATTGAATTACATATTGAGCCTTTTCGATGTGTATGTCTTGCTCAATACAGATAATGAAACGTGTTAATACTGTGATAATGTTGCACGGTCCAGTGTAAACACTGGGTTGTTCCAGCTCTACCTAGCCACCTCTGTTGCTCCACGGCTCTGTCAGGACTGCAGTGGCCAGAACACTGTCTCTTTAACAGGCAGCTCTGCTGAGGGAGAGTTGTGAATGGTGCAGGGTAGCAAACAATGCGCTGATCCATCCTCTTTGACAGACGGTCGGACACTGTGTCCACTGTGTCCGAAGGTCAGAGCTTTTTGAATGGGGGACCAAGCCACACGGACTCAGTTGTTGACGCCCCCAGAGCCAAGTTGGTTACCGTCCAGGGTTAGGGTCAATTCCATTTCAGTTCAGTAAACTGACTCCAACCCTGTAACCCTTCTTTCAAAACATGGTATACCCTACCTAGATAACTCATTAAAACTCAGCACCTTTTCAATGTCTTCCAATCCAGGGTATTGACACAGAAGGAGGCTGGTGGGAGGAGCAATAGGAGGAAGGGCTCATTGTAACTGCTGGAATGGAATAAATAGAACGGAGTGAAACGGTTTCCAGATGTTTGATACGTCAATTTATTCCATTCCAGCCATTACACTGAGCCCGTCCTCCTATAGCTCCTCCCACCAACCTCTTCTGTTAAAGTACAGCAAACGTCAACGTGTTCCAATACAAACCTTTTTTTGTTGTTGATTGTTGATCAACTATTGGACGTTTAACCTCTATTGTTCTATTTGTTTATGGTCTAATCGTCCTAATTATCCACGTAGTGCGGGGGGGGGGGGGGGGGGGGGTGTTGCTGTCTTCCTCTCCAGATGGTTTATATCACATCTCCAGTTCAGTTAATGAGCAGGATGTGTTGAAGGTGCTGGGCCTGTGGGGGTCTGGTCTGGATCCTGTTCACAAGACCCCGTTCCGTTGAGACTGCGTAGTTGGCCCTTCTGGGAACATATTCTGGCACAGCCTGGGAGGGGTGCGGTGTCAGCTCCAACACTACACTAGTCAGGAAGTCAGATCAGACCTGGGAATACAGATCAGCAAGAGGGGTGGTTATATTGCAGAAGTGCACTTTTGGACACCACACTGGGCTTGGTAGATGTCTGTGGTGGCCGGAGGAGGAGGAGTTAGACTGGGGGTATTTCTGAGTCATTGTTACAGTACCAGATGGGCGATGCCGAAGGATATTCAGTGGATTGGATCTGCGTCCTGCTGCGTTTTTAAGGGTTTTCTGGAGAGGGATTGTGGAAAGTTGCAAGCGGGGTTGAACTCTTCAAAGGGCTTGCTTTTTAATGATTGTCCTCTTTCTTGTGCCGCCGTCTCTAGTACTTGTCTCATTCTCACTCTGATTACTGGCGTATAACAGGCGCATGTACCGGAGGCAGGCTCTTCTTTTGGTTGCAGTATGCAGCGGTAGCTGTGTTGTGTGGATTGGAGTTGATGATAGAGTGAGATAGAGGATGTGGCCGTCCCAGTGGCAACTGCAGTGCAGAGAGGACCACTGCAGCTAAAGAGGTTTGATGCAACTATCAGCGCTGTTGTTATCCTCCTTTTGGTGTTACTCTGCACTTATTCAGGTCTTTTAGAGGTCAAGGGGTATATATTATCTATTTTACTTTATCGTATATGAAGTCTAGGCAACCTATGGGTGACAATTAAATGTTTTCAAATGTCATTATTGTCAATGTCATTATACAATTATTTGCTGAGTGTGTAATTTATTTTTGTTGAGAATTCCTCTGTCCTGGTTCAAGCCTATAAAGGTGGCTGGTTGGCTTGTGGATAATTAGCACTGTCTGTCCAGTGTCGTAGTCCGGTGGAGTTTGACTGTTGCCAGCATTATACTTTGCTTTCTCAGGTTGTATAAATGTAAGAAATCTTATTGTCCAGTCAAACTCTCCTCTCCTCATTGGTCACTCTTCTCTCTTCCAGCCAAGGACCTCTGTCCTCAATACGAGCTGCCATCAAGCGAAGTGAGTTTCTCATTGTTGAGTTTGTCCATTATTTTGTATATTCTCATACTTTTATATTGTACCTAGCATGATTAAAGTCTGTCTATAGCAGAGGAGGCTGGTGGGAGGAACTATAGGAGGATGGGCTCATTGTAATGGCTAGAATGGAATGGAATCAAATGTGGTTTCCATACATTGATGTGTTTTACTCTGCTCCATATATTCCATTCCAATGAGCCCATCCTCCTCGAGCTCCTCCCACCAGCCTCCTCTGGTATATAGCTATTGTACATGATTGAATCCCCCAAGTGTTTTTTTTGTCTCTTTCAATTCATTACATATCAGATTGAAAGAGATTAATTTCCTGTAATTTTTGTCCCACAGCGAGAACCAGCACCCAAAGTGAACAGACCAGAGACAGAAGGTAAAGTAAACAGAGGAGTTTCATAATCCATGGTCTGTCTGTAGCTCTCTGATTGAATACAGTTCTACTCTCATTATTCCAAAAATCAAACCCCAAATGCTTCAAGGTAAAGTGCACCGTGGCAAAGAACTTGTGCTCTACAGTGCAATACACATTTTTCATTTGAAACGTACTGATTATTTATGTTGACTTACAGTCCTCGACTCAACTGGTGAATAACCATTAAAGAAAGTAATATGGTCTATAAAATGGCATATAAACAAAAACAAAGTTATGGCCACAATATGGTGTTCAAAAAGCTATATAATGATTTATGACAATTGATGGCTACATATGGCTTTGTGTCAACATACGACAAGTGTCAACAGTCTGTTGCATGTCAGGTTTGGTTGAGGCAGTCTACTGTATTGTGCGTAATGGACTTGTTTGTCTTTCAGACGTCCAGAGATCACCATCCTGTCAGCCGAGCCGTTCGCTGCCAACGGCTGGTTACCAGGGGCTTCTGGGGGATTTACGGCAGCCTTGCCTCCCTCGCAGCCCATCTGGGGAGGGAGCATCCAATCAGATACCCAGGTACTGTTTATTTAACTAACATCAGCCTCTAATACTAGGGGAGACAGCAGGGTGTGTGTTCTTGGCCTGTTCACAGTTTGGGTGTGTTTCTGCATGGATTTTAACTTTTACCATTTTAACCTTACCATGTTCCTGTGTCTTTCACAGTTTTCAGTGTAATGTTTCAGATTAACAACTTTCGAAGCAAACATAATTTATCAGTGAAACGAGCACGGCAGGTTCTGCATGTTGTGCTACTAAAGGACGTCAATGTAGGACGGTAGCAAGCTTGCATGTAGAATACAAGTTGTAATAATCACACCGCTACACATTTGCTTGGTCAACGTGTGTGTGTGTGTGTGTGTGTGTGTGTGTGTGTGTGTGTGTGTGTGTGTGTGTGTGTGTGTGTGTGTGTGTGTGTGTGTGTGTGTGTGTGTGTGTGTGTGTGTGTGTGTGTGTGTGTGTGTGTGTGTGTGTGTGTGTGTGTGTGTGTGTGTGTGTGAACCTTCTCTCTCGTGTCTTAGCCACCGCCATCCTATGACCAGGTGATCAAGGAGAAGACCCAGGAGACCGTTGTCCCGCTGACCGCCACCCCCCGGAGATCCACGACCATTGCCACGCAGACCGACCCTGTGGAGGACGACACCGCCGCTGGCCCAGAATGCACTGCATCCTCACAGCCAATCGAGAAGAGACAGTCTACAGGTGAGGCTTGTGAGAATGAGAGTGATGGTTACAGATGGGTTAGCTGACAACGTCACAAACTCTATAGTTGGCAAATATCATATCATTGTATTACCACGACTAAAACAATGTAACGTCACTTTTTAGTCAAAGTTTTCATTCGTTTTTTTTATACATCTAAGTGGTGTGAGTATAGTCTAAATGTATTGTTTATAATCTCTTGCTTCTCAGTGAAAATAAAGCCAAAAAAACCACCAAGGCCATACTTACCCAAGCCTTTGCAAAGTGACTCTACCACTGCAATAGCTGTATCTGATTCTGGTCTTATCCAAGTAGATGCCACAGCCACTAACACTAAGAACCAAACTGACCCCAAGTCAGCCGCAGCCCAACCCAGCCCAACAGATGCCAGCTGTGCAATCCCAAACACCCGGTCTCTCTCTCCATCTGTTTCTGTACAATGGGATGGGCCAATAATACCTTCTGAACCCAGCACTATCACTACGTTCTTAGAACCTACAGTCCCCTCCTCATCAGTCCCAGTAGCCACTGAACGTCCCATCCCGCTTCCTCGTTCCAAATCCTGCAAACAGACAATCACAGAGGAGGTCAAAGTTCAGACTCTGGTCAGGCTCAGTGACAGTGGTTCCAGCTCTGTAGATGACACAGCAGTCGAGGCTCCTCCCTCGGGGAAGTACCTACAGGAACTATTAGATGTGTTTTGTCCCGTGGACCAATGCGCCCAGAACACTAGTGACGCTAGTGACAATCAGACACCAACTGACGTGAGCGACCAAAGCCAGGAAGGTGACGAGGACGGTGACATGGCCGCCCTTCACAGCCAACGTAACATCCGGGCCCGGATCCAGGCTTTTGAGAGCCAGGAGGGCGATGGGGAACCAGAGTTCAAACAACCAGAGCCTCTACCCAGGAACGTGCACCTCAAACCCCCTGTGATTTCAGCCAAACCAGCCCCAGCCCTTGCCCCCAAGCCCTCAATCAAGAAGCCCAGTAATGGCAATAACTACCAGGGGGCAATCTCCATTTTCTCCACTCCCTTTATTCCTTCCATCCCAACCCCAGCACCCAGACCCATGCTCCACAGAAAACCTAGTATAGTCCCAGAACCAAAAGAACCAGAACCAGAGGCTCCACCCCCCGCCAAGACAGCCCTACTTTCCCGGTCGCGGCTCTCCATAGCGGCCAGAGCCAAGAACCTCTTCCCCCAAGAGGAGGATGAACCCAGGTTGGTACCTCCTATTTCTCCAGAGAAGCCTCGCAAGGAGCCGCTGGGCCTCAACCTCAACAACTCAGCCTCCATCACCACCACAGAGGCAGTGAATGAATACATGGACAACCCCACGAGTAAGTACAGCAGCATGCATTTCACCACTGACTTAATTGGTTAACTCAGTAGTATAAGTGTTCTAAGTATAGTTAAAATACATATCAGCTCATTTATAACCTCTTTATCGATACTACATTTCAAAAAACGTCCCTAGCCTGCAGTTTTTTAAATTTATTTAAATGTATTTATTTTTGTTTGTTTTTTAATTTTATTTCACCTTTATTTAACCAGGTAGACCAGTTGAGAACAAGTTCTCATTTACAACTGCGACCTGGCCAAGATAAAGCAAAGCAGTGTGACAAAAACAACAACACAGAGTTACACATAGAATAAACAAACGTACAGTCAATAACACAATAGAAAAATCTATGTACAGTGTGTGCAAAGTAGTAAGGTTAGGGAGGTAAGGCAATAAATAAGCCATAGTGGCAAAATAATTACAATTTAGCATTAAACACTGAAGTGATCGATGTGCAGAAGATGATGTGCAAGTAGAGATACTGGGGTGCAAAGAGCAAAAATAAATAACAATATGGGGATGAGGTTGTTGGGTGGGCTATTTACAGATGGGCTGTGTACAGGTGCAGTGATTGGTAAGCTGCTCTGACAGCTGATGCTTAAAGTTAGTGAGGGAGATATAAGTCTCCAGCTTCAGTGATTTGTTCCAGTCATTGGCAGCGGAGAACTGGAAGGAAAGGCAGCCAAAGTAGGAGTTGGTTTTGGGGATGACCAGTGAAATATACCTGCTGGAGTGCGTGCTACGGGTGGGTGTTGCTATGGTGACCAGTGAGATGAGATAAGGCGGGGCTTTACCTAGCAAAGACTTATAGATGAGCTGGAGCCAGTGGGTTTGGCAACGAATATGAAGCGAGGGCCAGCCAACGAAAGCATTCAGGTCGCAGTGGTGGGTGGCATATGTGGCTTTTGCGACAAAACGGTTGGCACTGTGATTGACTACATCTAATTTGCTGAGTAGTGTGTTGGAGGCTATTTTGTAAATGACATCGCCGAAGTCAAGGGTCGGTAGGATAGTCAGTTTTACGAGGGTATGTTTGGCAGCGTGAGTGAAGGAGGCTTTGTTGCGAAATAGGAAGTTGATTCTAGATTTAATTTTGGATTGGAGATGCTTAATGTGAGTCTGGAAGGAGAGTTTACAGTCTAACCAGACACCCAGGTATTTGTAGACTTAGTATTCTAAGTCAGAACCGTCCAGAGTAGTGAAGCTAGTCGGGCAGGCGAGTGTGGGCAGTGATCGGTTGAAAAGCATGCATTTAGTTTTACTAGCATTTAAGAGCAGTTGGAGGCCACAGAAGGAGTGTTGTTTGGCATTGAAGCTCGTCTGGAGTTTTGTTAACACAGTGTCCAAAGAAGAGCCAGAAGTATACAGAATGGTGTCGTCTGCGTAGAGGTGGATCAGAGAATCACCAGCAGCATCATTGATATATATATACAGAGAAAAGAGTCTGCCCGAGAATTGAACCCTGTGGCACCCCCATAGAGACTGCCAGAGGTCCGGACAACAGGCCATCTGATTTGACACACTGAACTCTATCTGAGAAGTAGTTGGTGAACCAGGCGAGGCAGTCATTTAAGAAACCAAGACTATTAAGTCTGCAGATAAGAATGCGGTGATTGACAGAGTCTAAAGCCTTGGCCAGGTCGATGAAGACGGCTGCACAGTACTGTCTTTTATCGATGGCAGTTATGATATCGTTTAGGACCTTGAGTGTGGCTGAGGTGCACCCATGACCAGCTCAGAAACCAGATTGCATAGCGGAGAAGGTATGGTGGGATTCGAAATGGTTGGTTATCTGTTAGAAAGGCAGGGCAGGATGGATATTGGTCTATAACAGTTTGGGTCTGGAGTGTCTCCTCCTTCAAAGAGGGGGATGACCTCGGCAGCTTTCCAATCTTTAGGGATCTCAGACGATACAAAAGAGGGGTTGAACAAGCTAGTAATAGGGGTTGAAACAATTGCGGCGGATAATTTTAGAAAGAGAGGGTCCAGATTGGCATTAAAGGTTTTAAACAATGCTTAGAATTTGTCATATAGTCCTAATGCAGGACATATATGTTGACAAAAAATAGAGGAGTCAACACTGGCCGTCTCTGTCTCTCTCTACAGACTATATCCCAGTGAACCCTGTGTGTAGTGATGTGGGCGGCGGCAGCTCCTTCAGCAGACAGACTGTAACCAGAAGACCCACCACCATTAGAGTGCCCAGTAAAGGAAACCGTGAGTCTAGTCCTCCTGCTCTACTCTCTGAGTAGTGAGTGATGTGGCTCCATATCCACATATATATGACCTTATATAAAGGTCCTCTGATCTCCATCTCCACCCAAAATAAAAGATTTTGACATAACCAAATGATGGATTAGATGCTGTTGATTTATTTTTGCTGGCGAGCCATTTTCTCAAACAAACTGTAGGTGTGGATGTTTGAATGTGCGTGTCTGTGCTTTGGTGTCTTAGTGAGTGTGTACAGTCGACTTCTGATAAGGGAGTCAGTTAATCCGAATTTCAATACTTTATTTACTTCGACACGTAGTTTGAGTATGTGCATGTTCCATCTCAGAGCGTTCATTCATAGCAACACCAAGCCATTGAATTAGTGCAAAAAATACAATGATTCCAAACCTTTTGCATGAATTAAGAGTTGACTGTATGGTTTGTACAGTACAGTGTGTCCAGTCGAAAACGTTGACTGTTTTCTCTCTCAGTGTTCGATGGGACTTTGGACAACCCTCCTCCTCTCCCTGCACAGAAGCCTGTAGGGTCACTGCCATCCTCCATGACCCGTAAACAAAGCATCTCAACCCGCTTCCCCTTTCAGGTAAGTGCTACCACCTTCCTTCCCCATATAATTCTCCCAACAGAAGCACTATTGATCCACAGTAGGCTACCTAGATTCTCTTCTACTACTAGAAAACAGGAAATACAAGAGATTACTGACATAGTTCTTCCTCCACACCACCGTGATACTGCACTCTCTCTGGTGAAGCCAGAGCCAGTCAATAGATCCCTGCCCAGCTTGGCTATGACATAACTGGGCTTTTGTGCAGCAAGAAGGCTTAGCTAAAAGGACATAAAAATGGAAGTCAAGGTGCTACTTTGTAATTTTCTTCAGCGTCACTCACGATTATCTAGTGTCAGTTTATTCATGGTGGTCTGAAAACCAGCCCTGTCAGAAGCAGTGCTAAACTAGCCTGACAAACCAGGCTTTTACCTGGCCACCGCCAACATTCACCTCCACCTGCGGTTGGTTCTCAACCGCAGACCACACAAAGGGGCCAGTGTAGTGTGAACAATGAATGACTAGTACTGTACAGCTAGCTGTTAGCAGTGGCTAAGGAAGGGCACATTGAGCAGTCATTAACTCGGTTGCTATGGTTGCCCTAGTTGCTGAGCGCTGTGTTGGTAGTAGGCGTAGGAAGTCTGTTTTGTTCAGGGGAGGTCATTCAATCCCATGTGGTGTTAAATGTGATCTGGGAGAGATTAGAGAAGTACCCTGGTTGTCATCCATTCACATCTGTTTCTAGACTGCCACGTTGCTTCCTTGAACATAATAGTAACAACCTTTTCTCTGTTGATTTGAACTGTAGGAGTCCTTTGATTCTGAGCCCATACCGGGCCTCCCTCCTCGGTCAGTAACATCACATTGTGGGTCATTTTAGGGGATAAAGAGGGGTAAAGATCCATTGATAACATATTAGATACAGTCCTAGACACATGGCTTTAATTAACTTCATACTGCTGTTGATCTCTTCCAGGCCTGGTGGGGCTAAGGTCCTCCCTCCTCGCCCACCTCCAGCAAAAGTAGGCCCAGGAAGGCCACCCCCGGCCCGGATAAATGGTCCACGTCAATCCCTCTCTACCCGTAGAGCACCAGCTTCATCAGCAGCTCCATCACCCAAGCAGCCCCAGGCTCAGAAGCCCAAGAAGAAGGGACCTGTGCTTCCCCCCAGGCCCAACCCTGGCCACCGTCTCTACAACCAATACACGGTGAGAGCTTAAGAGTTCCCACCCTGCTCTGCTGCAGCCCCCAAGGCAGCCTGCTCTGCCCCTGCCCCCAAGGCAGCCTGCTCTGTTGCTGCCCCCAAGGCAGCCTGCTCTGTTGCTGCCCCCAAGGCAGATCCATGGTGGATTTCAGTGGAACTGTTGTGTACTGTAGTTGTGGCAAGTGTCACATAGTGTATGTTTATGTTTTCTGAATGTTTTCTGAATGTTTTCTTTGTCATGTGTGTTTGTCTAGCTTGGACTTCCCCACGGAATAGCAGAGTTTGACTACAGTGGGAGAGACACAGGGGAACTCTCATTCCAGGTAAATCACTGTCTGCATGTGTTGGATGTTTTGCTTCTAGCAACAACAAGAACATGTTACTGACTACTGTATTTAAACCTGATTTGATCACTAGTTTTATGGATTTACTTATTTCACCTTACTGTTTTGTAATACATGTTTTCTTTAAGGAAAATACAATTTAGTAGAAATGAATATCAAATGCTTCTTGATTTTCCCCACAGAAAAATGAGTTGCTGCTGCTGATTGAGCAGCTCGACCACAAGACCTTTGAATGTCAAGTGGGAGACATCCGGGGCCGAGTCCAGAAGTCTCACATGAAAGTCATCACTCCTCTCTGCAGTGCCCCAACTAAACCAGCTCTGTCACAAGTAATGTCTTCAACAATTTACAATGAGCTGTCAATCAAAACATGTCTGCCCGCTTACTTTCCAGGCAACTTGGCCACCCCCTATTTAGTTTGGCCACCCCCTATTTAGTTTGGCCACCCCCTATTTTGTTTGGCCACCCCCTATTTTGTTTGGCCACCCCTATTTTGTTAGGCTACCCCATATTTAGTTTGGCCACCCCCTATTTTGTTAGGCTACCCCATATTTAGTTTGGCCACCCCCTATTTTGTTAGGCTACCCCATATTTAGTTTGGCCACCCCCTATTTTGTTAGGCTACCCCATATTTAGTTTGGCCACCCCATATTTAGTTTGGCCACCCCCTATTTTGTTAGGCTACCCCATATTTAGTTTGGCCACCCCTATTTTGTTAGGCTACCCCATATTTAGTTTGGCCACCCCCTATTTTGTTAGGCTACCCCATATTTAGTTTGGCCACCCCATATTTAGTTTGGCCACCCCCTATTTTGTTAGGCTACCCCATATTTAGTTTGGCCACCCCCTATTTTGTTAGGCTACCCCATATTTAGTTTGGCCACCCCCTATTTTGTTAGGCTACCCCATATTTAGTTTGGCCACCCCATATTTAGTTTGACCACCCCCTATTTTGTTAGGCTACCCCATATTTAGTTTGGCCACCCCGTATTTTGTTTGGCCACCCCGTATTTAGTTTGGCCACCCCCTATTTTGTTTGGCCACCCCGTATTTAGTTTGGCCACCCCGTATTTAGTTTGGCCACCCCCTATTTAGTTTGGCCACCCCCTATTTAGTTTGGCCACCCCCTATTTAGGTTGGCCACCCCCTATTTAGTTTGGCCACCCCCTATTTAGTTTGGCCACCCCGTATTTAGTTTGGCCACCCCCTATTTTGTTAGGCTAGTCAAACTCAATAGGAGGTAGCCAATGTTTAGTATATCTACACCAATTGGTTTTTATTTATTTGTAGCCACATAGGAACTTTCCTTATGAACGTGGATTATTTTTTTAGTTTAGTTTGGTCTCTAAATCCCTCTCTTGTAAGTGTTTCTGTAAATTTCACATAATACTGGATGTGTTTTCTCTTCTTACAGGGTGTCAGCACAGTTGGGTCTCGTAGAGGCAGCAGTGGTCTGCAGGTGCAGGTCCTCCATGACTTCACCCCAGGTACAGAACAGTACCTACTCTGGCACACTGACCACCACAACACACAACCTAACAAGTCTCCTATGTCCTATACTAACAAACACGTTGGCTGTTGGACTGTACACCTTACAATATTTTAAGTAATTTATTAGATTTTAATCATGTCAAATAAATTCCAATATGGCTGGCATGCTTTTACAGCTGTTTTGAGTTCCCCCAAACATGTCCACGCCATGTAACTTTTAGAATCTAGAATCTAGAAGAAAAAAGTGTTTACAGATTTGAATCACCTCAAGTAATTTGCAATATGTCTGGCATATATTTATTGCTTAGTTGTTTTTCCCTCAGCAATTGATATCCACAAAGTAGAGTTCATGCTAGAGTTTGTGTTGTCAGTTGGTGTAAGCAGTGGGATTTGAATGACATGTGTTGTATCCTATCCAGAGGGTCCAGGGGAGCTGGGTCTGAGGGAGGGGGATGTGGTGACCAATGTGGAGCAGGTGGACAGTGAGTGGTACCGTGGCTCCTGTAGAGGCTCCTCTGGCTTCTTCCCTGTCAGCTATGTCAAAGTTATGGTAAGACTTCAGTCAATGTTTCAGCTATAGAGATAGCGCTGGTTTCCAAGATTCAGATTAAGCCTACTCCTGGACGAAAAACTGTTCAATAAAGTCTCTATTAAAAGTCTTTTGTGTGAGAAACCAGCCCATAAAGTGATCTACAGTGGGGCAAAAAAGTATTTAGTCGGCCACCAATTGTGCAAGTTCTCCCACTTAAAAAGATGAGAGGCCTGTCATTTTCATCATAGGTACACTTCAACTTCAACTACAAAAATCCAGAAAATCACATTGTAGGATTTTAAATTTATTTATTTGCAAATTATGGTGGAAAATAAGTATTTGGTCAATAACAAATGTTTATCTCAATACTTTGTTATATACCCTTTGTTGGCAATGATAGAGGTCAAATGTTTTCTGTAAGTCTTCACAAGGTTTTCACACACTGTTGCTGGTATTTTGGCCCATTCCTCCATGCAGATCTCCTCTAGAGCAGTGATGTTTTGGGGCTGTTGCTGGGCAACACAGACTTTCAACTCCCTCCAAAGATTTTCTATGGGGTTGAGATCTGGAGACTGGCTAGGCCACTCCAGGACCTTGAAATACTTCTTACGAAACCACTCCTTCATTGCCCGGGGGGTGTGTTTGGGATCATTGTCATGCTGAAAGACCCAGCCACATTTCATCTTCAATGCCCTTGCTGATGGAAGGAGGTTTTCACTCAAAATCTCACGATACATGGCCCCATTCATTCTTTCCTTTACACGGATCAGTCGTCCTGGTCCCTTTGCAGAAAAACAGCCGCAAAGCATGATGTTTCCACCCCCATGCTTCACAGTAGGTATTGTGTTCTTTGGATGTTGGATGTGTTCTTTGCAACTCAGCATTCTTTGTCCTCCAAACACGACGAGTTGAGTTTTTACCAAAAAGTTATATTTTGGTTTCATCTGACCATATGACATTCTCCCAATCTTCTTCTGGATCATCAAAATGCTCTCTAGCAAACTTCAGACGGGCCTGGACATGTACTGGCTTAAGCAGGGGGACACGTCTGGCACTGCAGGATTTGAGTCCCTGGCGGCGTAGTATGTTACTGATGGTAGGCTTTGTTACTTTGGTCCCAGCTCTCTGCAGGTCATTCACTAGGTCCCCCCGTGTGGTTCTGGGATTTTTGCTCACCGTTCTTGTGATCATTTTGACCCCATGGGGTGAGATCTTGCGTGGAGCCCCAGATCGAGGGAGATTATCAGTGGTCTTGTATGTCTTCCATTTCCTAATAATTGCTCCCACAGTTGATTTCTTCAAACCAAGCTGCTTACCTATTGCAGATTCAGTCTTTCCAGCCTGGTGCAGGTCTACAATTTTGTTTCTGGTGTCCTTTGACAGCTCTTTGGTCTTGGCCATAGTGGAGTTTGGAGTGTGACTGTTTGAGGTTGTGGACAGGTGTCTTTTATACTGACAACAAGTACAAACAGGTGCCATTAATACAGGTAACGAGTGGAGGACAGAGGAGCCTCTTAAAGAAGATGTTACAGGTCTGTGAGAGCCAGAAATCTTGCTTGTATGGAGGTTACCAAATACATATTTTCCACCATAATTTGCAAATAAATTCATTAAAAATCCTACAATGTAATTTTCTGGTTTTTTTCCCCCTCATTTTGTCTGTCATAGTCTTTTTAAGTGGGAGAACTTGCACAATTGGTGGCTGACTAAATACTCCCCCCCCCCCCTCCCCCCCCCCCCCCCCCTGTATAGGATGTATACAAATGAGTCCAGCTATTTAATGCTTTCAATGTGTTTTGATTATGATTTTTTTTTCTCTATTCAGTCAAATGCAGCAACACTGACCAACACAAAGAAGGCAAGGCCCCCCCCCCTGCAACAGTCAGTGGACCAAGGTGTGTGGCGCGGTTCGACTTCGAGGGTGAGCAGAGTGACGAGCTAACCTTTTCTGAGGGAGACGTGATTCAGCTAAAGGAGTACATGGAAGAGGAGTGGGCGAGGGGACAGATAGGGGCCCACACTGGAATCTTCCCCATCAACTTTGTGGATATCATAGAAGATCTTCCTCCTCCGCCACAACCACAGCAATCATTCCCCACCAAGATGGCACTACCTGGTAGGACTTTTAATTCAAGGCCCACTTCCTAGTTTGAAATGGAATATACTGTATATTAAATGACATATCACAGACGGGGCCTTTAAATCATTAAGGAACCTCTGCTTGAGATGTGTGTCCCTATCTTGACATTGTAAACATAATCAGAGAATTGGAGACATAGGAATTTTCCCACGGAAGTTCATGTCGTTCCGACATGCTGTATCTGAGGTCATAGTGTAAAGTCAAAGGTGGCCAGGCCACAAACACAGTGAAATATTTATTCTTGGCACGGGGGATTTTAGCTGTATCGTCACATCCTGTACCCCTATTGCAGTTTATCCACCAGTACAAAAGTTTCTCTTGAACTAGTCTACAGTGAACAGCCTCCATCTCTCTCGTAATGTGTAGGCTGATACTTCCCTCTGCGGAATGTATGGAATCTGTGCAACATGTTTAAATCAGGAGCTCTGTGTAAGCCCCTGTACGAAGACCTTATTATTAATACGCTACAGCTCACTCTGTGTGCTGCATGTACTTCTCACTGGCTCTAGCAGTGTACTAGTGTACGCCCACACACTCATTCCCCATTCAGTTTTATGTTCAGCAACTGTCAACACAATATGCTTTCTATCTGAATATCGCTACTGCATTTCTCAGGCATGGTTTCTTCAACCAAGACCCAAGAGGCTGCCAAACCCATACAGGTATGGTTCATGTGGTACCGTTACCAGTCTACATAACAACATAACACAAACTAACGTCACGATACAGGTGTGTCAGTGTCTGGTGTTTGGCCTTAGCTGTAGTCTGGGGTAGCCTAATGACGTCTGTGTGTATATCCAATGATTAATGATTGTACTTGTGTATGAGACCCGTGAGTACGAGAGTGTCCACTGACATGTATATCCCTGTCTATAGTCTGGTTCGTCAGGAGTGGAGTGGGCCGTGGCTCTGTATGACTTTGTAGGCCAGGCAGAAGAGGAACTGTCCTTCCAACAGGGAGACCGTATCCTGGTCACACAGCATGTAGACGCCGAGTGGTGCTCTGGAAGGCTTAACGGTAGAGAAGGATTCTTCCCCACAGCCTTCGTAGAGACCAGCTCAGGTAATAATAGGGCATTCTTATGGCGCCATCTTATGGTAGGAGGTGATTTTATCTGCTTGATATATAAATCTAGGAGTTTTTATATTTTTTATTTAATTCAAATAACTTTACCGGGGTGATTGACACATGACAAAAAACAACTACTGATACATTAAACTTAAAACCCAGTTTGAATAGGCCTATATACCAGAGGCAGGTGGGAGGAGCTATATGAGGATGGGCTCATTGTAAATACTGGATTGGAATTAATGGAACGGAGTCAAACATATGGTTTCTGTATGTTTGATACAGTTCCATTAATCTTTCAAATGAGCGCATCCTCAAGGCTCTTCCCACCAGCTGCCTCTGACAGATATTCCTGGACTACTCAATAGGGCAACATAGGACATTTAAGGTACTGATGATTCCCTTTGTCTCTGTCCAGGCAACTCTCCAGTGTTGGACAGACAGCAGAGTGTGACTAATGGAGAAGGAAGCAGAGGGAAAGCACTGTTCGACTTCACAGCTGAATGTGATGAGGAGCTCTCACTGAAGGTATTTCTGTCAACATTCAATAGTTAATTACTACAAAAGAGTTAACATTCTGTTTATTACAATCAACAGTCGTGTGTGTGTATATATACACTGCTCAAAAAAAATAAAGGGATCACTAAAATAACACATCCTAGATCTGAATTAATTAAATATTCTTATTAAATACTTTTTTCTTTACATAGTTGAATGTGCTGACAACAAAATCACACAAATTATCAATGGAAATCAAATTGATCTACCCATGGAGGTCTGGATTTGGAGTCACACTCAAAATTAAATGGAAAACCACACTACAGGCTGATCCAACTTTGATGTAATGTCCTTTAAACAAGTCAAAATGAGGCTCAGTAGTGTGTGTGTGTGGCCTCCACGTGCCTGTATGACCTCCCTACAACGCCTGGGCATGCTCCTGATGAGGTGGCGGATGGTCTCCTGAGGGATCTCCTCCCAGACCTGGACTAAAGCATCCGACAACTCCTGGACAGTCTGTGGTGCAACGTGGCGTTGGTGGATGGAGCGAGATGTGATGTCCCAGATGTGCTCACTTGGATTCAGGTCTGGGGAACGGGCGGGCCAGTCCATAGCATCAATGCCTTCCTCTTGCAGGAACTGCTGACGCACTCCAGCCACATGAGGTCTAGCATTGTCTTGCATTAGGAGGAACCCAGGGCCAACCGCACCAGCATATGGTCTCACAAGGGGTCTGAGGATCTCATCTCGGTATCTAATGGCAGTCAGGCTACCTCTGGCGAGCACATGGAGGGCTGTGCGGCCCCCCAAAGAAATGCCACCCCACATCATGACTGACCCACCGCCAAACCGGTCATGCTGGAGGATGTTGCAGGCAGCAGAACGTTCTCCACGGCATCTCCAAACTGTCACGTCTGTCACATGTGCTCAGTGTGAAGAGCACAGGGCGCCAGTGGCGAATTTGCCAATCTTGGTGTTCTCTGGCAAATGCCAAACGTCCTGCACGGTGTTGGGCTGTAAGCACAACCCCCACCTGTGGACGTCGGGCCCTCATACCACCCTCTTGGAGTCTGTTTCTGACCGTTTGAGCAGACACATACACATTTGTGGCCTGCTGGAGGTCATTTTGCAGGGCTCTGGCAGTGCTCCTCCTGCCTCTCCTTGCACAAAGGCGGAGGTAGCGGTCCTGCTGCTGGGTTGTTGCCCTCCTACGGTCTACGACTATTCCTCCACGTCTCCTGATGTACTGGCCTGTCTCCTGGTAGCGCCTCCATGCTCTGGACACTCCGCTGACAGACACAGAAAGCCTGCAAGACTCCGTCTCATGCTACTACTATAGTGAAAGCACCGCCAGCATTCTAAAGTGACGAAAACATCAGCCAGGAAGCATAGGAACTGAGAAGTGGTCACCACCTGCAGAACCACCCTAACCTAACCACAATGGGGGTGTCTTGCTAATTGTCTATAATTTCCAATTGTTGTCTATTCCATTTGCACAACAGCATGTGAAATTTATTGTCAATCAGTGTTGCTTCCTAAGTGGACAGTTTGATTGACTTGGAGTTACATTGTGTTGTTTAAGTGTTCCCTTGATTTTTTTGAGCAGTGTATATACATACACACAGGTACTAGGCCTACAGTATAACTTTCCTTTCTCTTGCTATAGGCGGGGGATATCATCACCAACGTGGAGTCCATTGACGATGAGTGGTTCCTGGGAGAGTTGAGGGGGAAGCGAGCGTTGGTGCCTAAAAATTATATGCAAGTGCTGGCATGAGTAATCTACCCTTAACAAAGACACTGGGGAACTACTTTGTGTCCGTGGTTTCATCATGAATAATGTCTTTTGAACTATGGAAATATGAGAACCTGAAAGATGACTATTCCAAAGTGCCGTTTTGCCCCACTGGACTGCAGTACTCTACTTTGAAGCTTAAAACTACATTGTCCGGTCAATCTCCCACAGAAAGCTATTGGGTGTTTTTAAAATAGTATGTATTAATGTGAAAGGATCACTTTATTTGGATAGTATGACCACATACAGATGGACTATCTGCTGATAAGCAACTGCTTGAAGGTTACGGTAAGGGTTAGGGCTAGTTGAAATGTTACTGATAGAGCATCTACAGATGGACTACAGACTATCCAAATAATGAAATAACTTTATGACGATGCATCGGAGAATGGCTGGCTGTAACATGCATTCATATGAAGTTCCTGCCACAAAACCTTTACCATCTTTGTTCTAATCCAGATATGCAGTATTTAACATGTTGACCACACCATTGCACATTAAATAGATCTGTTGTAGTACAATATTTCCTCAAACTATGAATTGTGGTTCTTACAATACTGCATGTATGTAGCCCCCTAAAGGCCTTTTCTGGTGGCTAATTGTGCTCAAATGCTCAGCTGGTTCATGACTTTTTTTTTTTGACTTCCATGAAGTCAATTCTCCTTAACAGGGTCATTCATAAAACTTTGAGGAAAGTGTCAAGGTTTGACATTAAGAAAAACATTGGTTAAGCTTAAACAGTGATTTTTTTTTTTAGGTGTATCATCCTCACAGGGTGGAAATGTGGATCGTAAATTAGCCATAGACCCGAGTGAGCAAGATTGTGGTAGCGTATTGGTGAATAGGATTAACTTCTCTCAAACATGAACATTTAGGTAATTATCCAAACAGGGTGGGTAGAAATTTTATTTAGCTTTGCACCATTGTTTTCCCACCAAATAAATTGACACTTCCTGAATGTGGCATTGTAGGAAGGTGTTTTCTTAAATGGAGAATTACAAAAAACAGGTTGGAAAGTGATCAGATCAATTGTTTAAAATAAAATATAGCTTATTTCTCAAGTTGATAGCACCCAGGGACATGGCAAAACAAACATCCACTGAAAGGTGTTAAACATATCTTGAAAGGGAATTTAAGGTAAAGGATACTGTAGCCCTGTGGGATCCACATTTTACACCAAGATTATTCCTGAAGACGTTAGACACCACATAGGAATGACCCAATAGCACATTTGAGGCCCAATTAATCAAGAAGTTGGCTTGCTTTTACATTTACAGTAACAAACCACAAAACTGAGGCTTTATATTTGACCTATATTGCAATACTATGTAATTTGAGCATGAGTGCCATTACAGGTAGCATTTATAACTGAAGTGTTGGTCCCATGAGCTGAAATAAGATTCCAAAAATGTTGCATGTGCACAAAATATTTACATCCATGTTAGTGGGCATTTCTCCTTTGCCAAGACCCCATTCAAGCAGCATGATCATTACACAGGTGTACCTTGTGCTGTGGACAAAGGCCACTTTAAAATGTGCAGTTCCAACAATGCCAGATGTCTCAAGGGAGTGTGCAATTGGCATGCTAACTGCAGGAATCTCCACCAGAGATTTTTATTTCTAAACCATAAACTGCCTCAGTTTTAGAATTTGGCATCATGTCCAACACGTTGAGTTTATTTTTGTATAGAGCTTTTCTTTTTCCGGATAGAAAACAAATGCTTTGATTTATGACTGAAAAAGAATAGCTCTATACGAAATACCTTACTAAAACAACCATGCCATTAACAGAAGACTCCAACAGTTGAGTATCATTTACATTTTTTATTAAATCTGTCAGGTGTTTAGACGGTCTCTTGGATGGGGGGCTCGTAGCCGTCGGCCCTATCCACCTTGGCCCCAGTGTCATCCCCAGAGGGCTTGGCTGTACTGCTGCCACCACCCTCACCGTGGAGCTCCATCAGTTTGCCCACTGGAAGGAGACAATAACATAAGCACAACACCAGAGTACAACTCAGGCTATTAGAGAACGCCACATTGGATAAGTCACTTAGGATCATTTAGTATGCTAGGCTGTTTACACAATCCAAATCTGATTTTTTGCCAATAATTAATTGGGCTGCTTGTAATTGCAACCATAGACATATGTTAAGATACAATCATGTCGTACAGAAACAAGTGTGGAGTCATCTTGCTGGAATATCATAAATGCTGCCAGATGCTGGGAAGGGGACCTTACGATGGTCATGATTAAGATGACATTCAATAACCCTGGTTATAATAGGTTAAGGTTGTTTTTGAGCTGCTTTAATGTACAGTAAGTTGACAAAGATCCTGAATAGGCTTTCTTTCACACCATCAATTGTCTAGTATTGTGCCATTTGTCGGAGCCATGATCACTCCAAGTACCCACCGTTCTGGGTCCTTGGCGTAGACATAGCCCTTTCACTCTCCGCCCCTTATGACACAGGCTCGACACATTGTCGGACTGCAACGCCTCAAGGGGCAGGATAGGTTTGAGTTTCAAGGTGACTTACACTCAAACTTGGGTTTCTTCAGCATCTTAACCTTCCTGACGTAGACGTCGTGGAGGGGGTAGATGGACTGGCAGGCCTTCTCAATGTCCTTGCCAACGGAGTCAGGGATCCTAAAGGACAAAGGGAAAAGTAAATCAGAAAGAGGAAACCTGGCTTGGCTACTGAAAATGACCGGCTGAGAGATCTGGTTAAATAACTGGCTGCCTACATTGAATGCCTTTCAACTTACTCAGACATCAAAACTTAAATGTACACAATTTCAGGTGCAGGAAAAGTGTTCGACACACGCAACAATGTTGAAATAAATATTTGCTTCATCTAACAGTCATTAATATACATGCACTCCATGTTGCATTTCACATGGACCACATCTTCCCAGAGTGCAGAACATTCTATTGAACTAGCAACAGAACGGCGAACGTCCTTACAGCTTGTTGACGACTTCCTTCAGGTCGTTGGTCTGGACCTCACGGGTCATGATCTCCATCATCTTCTTCCTGATCTGACGGACCTGCTGGTGCTGGGCGTACGACGTTTTCCTGATCTGGTTGGTGCGTTTCTTGGTGAAGCCAACGCAGAACAGACGCAGGAGGTAGCCGTCGGTGGTCTTCACGTCCACATGGGCCTCAATCATGGTCTGGCGGGGAGACAGGATGAAGGTTAATGAATAGTTTTGGGTACATTGGCCCCAACACGTTATCAATAACATTACAAGGCAGAGGTTAATTCATAGTAGAGGTCGACCGGTTATGAATTTCAACGCCAATACAGATTATTGGAGGACCAAAAATCTGAGATTTTTATTTATTTATAATAATGACACTTACAACAATACTGAATAAACACTTATTTGAACTCAATATAACACAATAAAAATCCATTTAGCCTCATAAATTAACATGTTCAATTTGGTTTACATAATGCAAAAACAAAGAGTTGGAGAAGTAAAAGGGCAATATGTGCCATGAAAAAAAAAAGTTAACGTTTAAGTTCCTTGCTCAGAACATATAATAGTTGATAGTTCTTTTAACATGAGACTTCAATAATCCAAGGTAAGAGGTTTTAGTTAATATACACTGCTCAAAAATAAATCAAGGGAACAATTAAACAACACAATGTAACTCCAAGTCAATCACACTTCTGTGAAATCAAAATGTCCACTTGCAGGTGGTGACCACAGACCACTTCTTAGTTCCTATGCTTCCTGGCTGATGTTTTGCTGGCGGTGCTTTCACTCTAGTGGTAGCATGAGACTGAGTCTACAACCCACATGCAAGCTGTGGCAAGAAGGTTTGCTGTGTCTGTCAGCGTAGTGTCCAGAGCATGGAGGCGCTACCAGAGAACACAAATATCGGCAAATTCACCACTGGCGCCCTGTGCTCTTCACAGATGAACACTGAGCACATGTGACAGAGTCTGGAGACGCCGTGGAGAACATCCTCCAGCATGACCGGTTTGGCGGTGGGTCAGTCATGGTGTGAGGTGGCATTTCTTTGGGGGGCCGCACAGCCCCCCATGTGCTCACCAGAGGTAGCCTGACTGCCATTAGGTACCGAGATGAGATCCCCAGACCCCTTGTGAGACCATATGCTGGTGTGGTTGGCCCTGGATTCATCCTAATGCAAGACAATGCTAAACCTCATGTGGCTGGAGCTCCTGCAAGAGGAAGGCATTGACGCTATGGACTGGCCCGCCCGTTCCCCAGACTCGAATCCAATTGAGCACATCTGGGACATCATGTCTCGCTCCATCCACCAACGCCACGTTGCACCACAGACTGTCCAGGAGTTGGCGGAAGCTTTAGTCCAGGCCTGGGAGGAGATCCCCCAGGAGACCATCCGCCACTTCATCAGGAGCATGCCCAGGCATTGTAGGGAGGTCATACAGGCACGTGGAGGCCACACACACTACTGAGCCTGACATTACATCAAAGTTGGATCAGCCTGTAGTGTGGTTTTCCACTTAAATTTTGAGTGAGACTCCAAATCCAGACCTTCATGGGTTGATAAATTTGATTTCCATTGATAATTTGATTTTGTTGTCAGCACATCCAACCATGTAAAGAAAAAAGTATTTAATAAGAATCTTTCATTCATTTCTAGGATGTGTTATTTTAGTGTTCCCTTTATTTGTTTGAGCAGTGTAGTATTCATAAGACTATTTCTCTCTATACCATATGTATTTCATTAACCGTTGACTATTGTATGTTCTTATTTTTTAATTTATTTTACCTTTATTTAACCAGGCAAGTCAGTTAAGAACAAATTCTTATTATAGGCACTTTAGTATTGCCAGTGTAACAGTATAGCTGCCGTCCCTCTCCTCGCCCCTCCTACCCGGGGTCGACCCAGGAATAAATCGACAACAGCCACACTCGAAGCATCGTCACACATCGCTCCACAAAAGCCACAGCCCTTGCAGAGCAAGGGGATCAACTACTCCAAGTCTCAGAACGAGTGACGTTTGAAATGCTATTAGCGCACACCCCGCTAACTAGCTAGCCATTTCACATTGGTTACTAATCTCAGGAGTTGATAGGCTTGAAGTCATAAACAGCTGCTGGCAAACGCACAAAAGTGCTGTTTGAATGAATGCTTACGAGCCTGCTGCTACCTACCATCGCTCAGACTGCTCTATCAAATCATAGACTTAGTTATAACATGACAACACACAGAAAAACGAGCCTCAGGTCATTAACCTCTTAAGCCTAGCCCTGTTTACTGCCCCTAATGGAGGAATTGGGTACCCATATAAAACAGGATACATTTTTGTCAAAAGTTGCTAATATATGCATATAAAAAATATTATCGGATAGAAAACTCTAAAGCTTCTAAAACCGTTTAAATTTTGTCTCTATGTAAAGCAGAAGTCTCAGGGCATGCATTCTCCCAAAATCTCTCGTCATGGAAAAAGTTGGCCCAACTTTGACGTCATCTTAAACGCCTTCCCAAACAACTACCGCTCTGGGAACAGTTCCTACGTGTTCAGCGCGAAGCCCGCTTTCAATGGGGCTTCTCATTGTGTGAATCGCGCGCTCACGAGACGTTGAGTGTGCCGAAAGGTCTCGGCGCTCTGCTCCCGCTCTCTCTTTTCTTCAGGATCAATTAAAAGACGTGTGTGTTTCGCTTCGTCCTCACAATTGCTGTACACCTTTATAACATGTTAAAGCTTAATTATGAACATAGTTTGACAAGTTTACTTGACATATAATATATAATTTAGACGTTTTGGTGCGCATCCACTTGAATTTTGCCTACATTTCGACCGAAAAGTGGCTATTTTGAGAACCGAAAGACGCAGACTTGAAAACTAAACGCTGTTTTGGTAAGTATAATCCCTTCCAGGTCTTTTGATGGAAGAACAGCAAAGGTAAGGGAATATTTATGTGTTAATTTTGGGTTTCTGTCGACTCCAAGATAGAGGCATAATGATACATTTGGAGCGCCGACTCCTAGTATAGCCTAGTAAACGCAAACTGTAACGTTAAAAATAAATGTAACACAGCGTTTGCATTTAGAAGAAGTGTATCTTCCTACACATACGAAAACATGCATATTTAGTCAAAGTTTATGATGTGTATTCCTTGTTAGCTGACGTTATCTGCCGGAGCTATTTCATTTCTCCTGACATTTTAGTAGCATTTTTTGAACGATGCGTCATTGTAAACAGAGATTTATGGATATACATTGCAGATTATTGAAAAAAAAAATGAATGTACTGTGTAACATGTTATATTACTGTCATCTGATGAAGATTTCAAAAGGTTAGTGAAATGATTTTTTAATCCTGCGTTTGTTGATTGCATATTTTTTCCTACTTGGCTATGCTAATGAGCTATGTCTGCGGTGGTGGTTTGACATAAATATGTGCTATGTTTTCGCCGTAAAACATTATAGAAATCTGACTTGTTGCCTGGATTCACAACGAGTGTAGCTTTAATTCAATACCCTGCATGTGTATTTTAATGAACGTTTGAGTTTTAACTAATACTATTAGCGTAGCGCATTTGCATTTCCAGAGCTCTAGATAGGACGCCTGCATGCCAGGTAGAAGCAAGAGGTTAACCTACTGTGACTAGGGGGCAGTATTTTCATTTCTGAAAAACTATGTTCTCGTAGTAAACGGGATATTTTGTCAGGACAAGATGCTAGAATATGCATATAATTGACAGCTTAGGATAGAAAACACTCTAAAGTCTCCAAAACTGTAAAAATATTGTCGGCGAGTATAACATAACTGATGATGCAGACGAAAGCCTGAGAAAAATCCAATCCGGAAGTGACTCATGTTTTGAAAGCTCTGTGTTCCAATGCGTCCCTATTGAGCAGTGAATGGGCTATCAACCAGATTACTCTTTCTCCGTATTCCTGAAGGTGTCTACAGCATTGTTACGTAGTTTTACGCATTTATGTTGAAGAATACCTGTAAGCGGCTAGATTGCGCAAGTGGTCACCTGATGGCTCCCAGAGAGATTCTTGCGTAAAATACAGAGGTGGCTATTATTCCAATCGGTCCTACTGAAAAACTAATTGTCCCGGCGGATATATTATCGAATAGATATTTGAAAAACACCTTGGATTGATTATAAACAACGTTTGCCATGTTTCTGTCGATATTATGGAGCTAATTTGGATTATTTTTTAGACGTTTTCATGACTGCAATTTCCGGGCGATTTCTCAGCCAAACGTGAAGAACAATCGGAGCCATTTCACCTACAAAAATAATATTTTTTGGAAAAAAGGAACATTTGCTATCTAACTGGGAGTCTCGTGAGTGAAAACATCCGAAGCTCATCAAAGGTAAACAATTTAATTTGATTGCTTTTCTGACTTCCGTGACCAAGTTACCCACTGCTAGCTGGACAAAATGCTATGCTAGGCTATTGATAATGTGTTCGTAACTGACTTGCCTAGTTAAATAGAGGTATAAAAAATAAAATACAATTTTAAAATCGGCGCCCAAAAATACTGATTTCCGATTGTTATGAAAACTTGAAATCGGCCATTCCGATTAATCGGCCGACCTCTATTATAAATGCATATCAAAATTACAATATCTCAACAAATCCAGCTGTGTGCTACAACCTCCTGAAGGATTCCTCACCTGCCACTTCTTAACCATGGAGCACATCTTGTCACGGGTCAGGTCCATGCCGTGGAAGTTGGTCAGGCAGTTCTTGCCCTGCACGTCTTCTGAGATCAGCTTGAACTTGCGGAAGGCCACCTCATCATTCTGCAGGTCAGCGAGGCTCACCTCGAACACACGTCCCTTCAGACCATCAGAGGCGATTCCTAGTAGAACAGATTAGTTTATGTGGGACGCAGTGAGGGGAATGGAGGCCAAGGCAGGGAACATCAGCAGATCTCTTTACCAGTAGTCAGTGGCAATCATTGGGCCGAAACAATTTGTCATCATGCATTCCCATTGTATTAAGTACAGTACAAACAAATCCAAGACAAGACCGACAAGCTGAAACAATTTTAAAAGGGAAAACTAAAAAAGGGACATTACTGACCAACAAACCCCTATTAAATGGTAGTTTTAGGACAACTTCAGGACTCTATTAGTTGGGACTCCCTGAGTTGTGCATCGTTCTGGTGTTTTAACAAAAAACAACCTTGCCACCAGGGTCAGCTTCGCCAAACAAACGCTTCCTGTCAACAAAATCACATGTATAATCGCTAGGAACTGTACTTACCAGACATAGTGAAATGTGTACCTCGCTATTAAATAAAATGCTACATTTTGTGGTAGGAAGTCTTGCGTGTAATGGCAGACCGCTGTCTAACTTGGCAAGAATATGGTGCAGTTTAGACAAAAGTTGGATACCAATGTTTATTTGACAGCGAGGGACATTTCACTTTGTCCGGTAAAATCCAAGAGAATATACTACATATGCTTTTGTTGGCCCGGAAACATTTTAGACGAAGCCGGCTATACTGTGGTATGGTTATTAGCCATCGACACCTAACAGAACGATGCACAACTAGGAGTCCAACCAATATACAGACTCTCGAAGTTGTCCCAAAGCTAGTTGAATTAGGCTACCTAGCTAGTTACTGTACACGGTCAGGAGTTCCCGTTTTAGTCACCTCACTTTAATCAACCCCTAGTTTCCAAACTGTGTTATAATTCCACAGAACCATGTGGCTCTGTCTGCAGTTATTTTGCTGCATGTTACTGGTAGCCATCACCACTGAACCATGTGTGGCTCCATTAACCTGCATCAGTTAGAAAGGCAGACTTACTGGTTCCCTGAGTCCTGGAGACCAAGGTCTTGCCAATGTTGCGGATGTTGAACATAGCGGGTGCCTTGACATCATACCAGTCCTTCTTGGAGAAAGGGTCGACACTGGGGGATAGAGAAAGTAGTGTGGTCAATATCAGTTCTGTTAATCTCTTTTGATGACACAGGCCTATGTAGCTAGCTAAAGAAACGAAGGTTGCAGTCTAGTTAACGCGAAACCAAACCAAAGGGCTAACGTTAACTTGTTATTGTCAAATGCTGGCAATGGTATTAACGTCAACTTCCAGTACAATCAAACGTGGAAATTCAACAGGCACCTGGCTAATCAATAAAACATGACTGGAAGAGCATAACGTTAGCTAGCTGGTTACTAATGTAAGGCCCAGCTAAATGATCTTATCGGATAAATGTGCCTTTTCTCGACTGACACCACGCACATGTAGCCCTGGCTGGCTTGGCTACAATACTTTGATCCTGTTTGACCTGACCACGCCATTTCGTAGAAAATACTTCGTTTAGCTAACGTTGTCCACGTTATGTTCATGGATGACTGTCTGCCATCTTGCTTAGCCACCATAGTTACATGTATGATCTAGTGAGGTAGCTTAGCTTGTCAAGACAGCCGATGTCGCTAGACTACAGACAATGAGTGCATTTCGGTACATTTAAATAAAATGCTTCACGATATGCAGCCTGTGTTACGACTTCGACAGTCTCTTTTGTAACAGTTCAGTGTCGCTTATGCACAAACTCATGAATACTGAATGCGCAGTGAGCCTAGCAGATTAGCAACAGTGACGGGCCTGAGTACATCCAGTTAAAATCAACCTCATCCTTTACATTTTCAAACTGAAAGTCAATAATCTGAACCTAATAGTGTATATTGCATGATGTAATGGATGAATTGCGCTACTTACATCTTCTTTTTGGCACCTTTTTTGCCACCTTTGGTCAGCCTCTTATTCTTGCCGACTGCCATGTTGGCTACAGGGAGTGAAAGAGAAGGAAAACGGAATTATCGCGAGTGTTAAAGATAGAGCTGAGATTTCTCACATCTCGCGACTCGCGATATGTTGAGACCTCAAAACTAGCACGTTGTCGTTCTCTACTGGCCTAGCGTGATATCGCAGTCCTTTATTTGACACGTTATAACAACATTTAATAAACTCAGGAAGTGTTTGCTACATTGTATGATATAGTATTGTTATGCTACAATATTGATATTTCTATCCTGATTCTACTGTATCCACTACAATAGTTGCTGCTTCTGCAAAAGCTAATGCGGATCCAAATAAACAATTAAACACACCAACTTTGGCAGTTAGCTCAGTTCAGACGTTCAGATGAATGATTGACATTCAGTCTGACACATATTGTGTTGTTTGTCTGAAATTCTGTAAATAAATACATAAGAATATTATATAATTCATATATTATTTATAATAATATACATCTCTGTTCCAGAATGACTGAATATATGTATAAACATATAACTGAGTATAAAATGTAAATTAGATCAGCCACTGGCTTTTACTGTGGCAGTGAAATATGATGCACCAACACTTTCACAAATTAACAAAATTAAATTTACAGTCGCTGTCTGTGGAGAAATTAGCAGTCATATGAGCAGACCCATAATAACTGAAATAACTTCAACCGAAATATTCACTCACATATTCATGATGAAGGAAAGACTATTCTCCTGAATTCCGAGAAAAGAAACATAATATTGACTTAACTCAGTGTTTTCCAAACTCGGTCCTGGGGACCCCAGGGTATACATGTTATAGTTTTGGCCTAGCACTACACAGCTGATTCAAGTAATCTTAATGTAATGATGCGTTGATTATTTTTAATCAGATGTGTAGTGCAAGGGCTTAAAAACAAGACATGCATCCCTTGGAGTTTGGAAAACACTGACTTAACTATTCACAAATGTGTTAAACTACATCTTATATGCATATGATTATGTTAAGCTATATCTTATATGCATGTTATTATGTTAAACTATATCTTATATGCATGTTATTATGTTAAACTACATCTTATATGCATGTTATTATGTTAAACTATATCTTATATGCATATTATTATGTTAAACTATATCTTATATGCATGTTATTATGTTAAACTATATCTTATATGCCTGTTATTATGTTAAACTACATCTTATATGCCTGTTATTATGTTAAACTATATCTTATATGCATATTATTATGTTAAACTATATCTTATATGCCTGTTATTATGTTAAACTACATCTTATATGCCTGTTATTATGTTAAACTATATCTTATATGCATGTTATTATGTTAAACTATATCTTATATGCATGTTATTATGTTAAACTATATCTTATATGCATGTATATTACTCAATACTCTGCACTGTATTACACTATTCAGTCAGCCAAGTACACTGAGTGACTGTCAGCCCTGACATGCTGTATTAGTGAACCAACAAGTGAATATTTAATGAAGAAAACAGGTTGAACCTGAATCTCAAACTGTTAACATTCCATGCAGGTGTGTCTTGCCTCCTCCCGTTATTAGGACACAGATACAACTGTGTCAATTACAGGGTTAGGGATGATGCCTAGCTGGGCTGAATCTGGTGACAATGTAAACATTGACATACATTCATTCTAGACCTACATTGTCTCTACACTCTTAGAAAAAAGGGTTCCAAAAGGGTTGTTCGGCTGTCCACATGTAGAACCCTCTGTGGACAGGGTTCTTCATTGAACCTAAAATAGTTCTACAAGGAACTAAGGGTTCTCTTATGGGGACAGCCGAAGAAACCTTCTAGATAGCACTCTTTTTCTAAGATTCTATACAGTATCTGAAAAGTACCCTTTAATGTTCAACATATGTCCTAATGTTGGTGAGGCCTAATTTGGCCAAATCCCTCACATGTACAGTATACATAAATCATATACATTGTATAAATGAGTCTGTGAATATGCATGTTAGAGACATGTTGTAACACCTAGTGAAGTTTCATTTAAATAGAATTAATAACATTCCTGTCATCTCCTTGTCAGGGATAATCCCTAATCAGGAAAATTGAAGTGGTGGTCTTTAAAGATCAACAACCATCCAACATGGATTAAATTCTTATCTTGTCACTGAAAACTTTTGAACCCCTCACCTGGCTTTAAAATCAGCAGGCGCCCCAAAAAGGTCTTACTCTGGTCACTGAAAACGTTTTGAACCACTCACCTGGCTTTAAAATCAGCAGGCCCCCAAAAAGGTCTTACTCTTGTCACTGAAAACATTTTTACCTTCTTGCCTTGTTGATATCTCCACCCAAATCAAGAGAGGTGCAGCATCCTCTTCTCTCACAACATGCCTCCAAAAAACATGATCTTGATTGCCTGCCATATTACCTACCTTCTGTAGCATGCTGCTAAAAATCAGCTTCCTATTCAGAAAGCATCATCATCATCATCATCATCATCATCATCATCATCACAAGGATACATTTACCCACTGGGCACACACTGGTTGAATCAATGTTGCTTGCTTTCCAAACTGTACGTTTTTCCCACGATGTGTATTTCGAAATTTGCAAGCGACAGCCGCATAGAATATAATCCATAGATGGCAGTTTCCATTGAAATCAGGACTGGCAGCCAATGATAGTGTACCTATGACTTTAACACTCAAATTGCCAGGGTAAGAGGCTCCAAATCCCTTTTATGGATTATATGTCTATGGCCACAATGCAACAAGCTGTATATTTGGCGTGCATGCTGGTCAAATTGCGGCCTCCCCGACTGTAGGCAACCGGTAACTACCAAAATAAAGGAAACACTTAAGTGAGGGATACAAAGTGTATGTTATGTTGTGTGGGGTGCAATTTCCTGGCATGGTTTTTGTCCACTTGTAGAATCTATGCCAAGGTGCATTGAAGCTGTTCTGGCAGCTTGTGGTGACCTAATATCCTAAGACACTTTATGCTGGTGTTTCCTTTTTTTTGTCAGTTACCTGTATGCACTTTTGATACAATTTAATCCACAGTTATGCTTTTGAAACTATTGATCCTCTGTGGCTAATTTATGCTATCTGGGGTATTTTGAACACTGAGAGCAGGCTCCTGTGGTTGGATTTAAAAAACGTAATTGTTTTTTTGGCTTTTGGACCCAGCCCCTGACTCACGCAATTGACCAGTCACATTTATTTATCATGCAGTTTTTTATTAATCGGTTACCCAATCAAGGCAGGGCCCCCCCAGTTACCCACGTGGACCCCATACCTCCTCTCCTCCCCCCATCTGATGATAAATAGAGTGACAGCAGCAGGTTGTCTACACTCATTGAGAGTGGGCTCCTGAACCCTCCTGTGGTTTGCGGTTGCAGTAAAAAAATATATATATATACTGTATATATGCTTCTTGGGCCCCCCACTGGCCTGGGCCCAGGGGCTTCAGCCCCGGTAACCCCCGCATTAAACTGGCCCTGTCCATGTCATTTCAACAAAATGACATTGAACCAAAGTGAAATAGACCTTGAATTGACATCTGTGCCCAGTGGGTAGTCTCTGGAGAGACATGTGTAATTCCCTCTTGTCATCATAATGCAACAGCCTTCACTCAGCTTAGCTTTCTGCTCGAATCTGCCCCATGGGGGGGTTCAAAGTAAAACCAAGCTTCACGCAGAATACATTCCTTAAAGAAAACATTCAAGAGTATGTGTGTTTGAACCGTATGGTTTTAGCAGCCCTTATTTGTTCAGGATATTTAAAAAAGATATATATTTCCCTCAGGTATTGATTTGGAAGGATATAATGAATGTTCATCCAATCAAAAGATGACAGCACTTTGGCACAAAGCTGTGTGAGTAGCTGAATTCATTCATGCGTTGTGGAACACAAAAGACAAAACAAGAAAAGAAAATGTTGTAAATGAAATGTGTATTTAATTGACATCATCAAGGTTGCAGTTCAACAGCAAGTTACTATATCAACACTCTCTCTGACTTTCATTTTGTAGGTTACCTCAGGTAAGTCAGTGCAAATGTGTCTTGACTTGAACCCACTCAACGTAGCCTGCATGTAAATTAAAGCATTGCACTGTAGTAAGCACTTATATTCCAGGTCACTGCTACTGAGACCAACCTTGACTTTGTCTACGTCCCAAATGGAACCCTATTTCCTTTACAGTGCACTTCTTTTGATCAGAGCCCCCTATTCCCCATAGGGCTCTGGTCAAATGTAGCACACATTAAAAGGAACAGGGTGCCATTTGGACTTCACCCATTGTCTGATGCTGGAACTCAAGTGACTGCCTTGTGTCCCAGTGTCCCCAGGGAGAGGGACTGCTTGTGAGGTCAAAAGAATTGTGGCGCTGCCTGACTCCTTGGCAACAGCACCTAGAACTGCGTCCTAAAAGGGCACATTATTCCCCACACAGTGCACTCCTTTTGACGAGAGCCTTATGAGCCCTGGTAAAAAGTAGTGCACTATATAGGGAACATTCTGCCATTTAGAATGCAACCTAGGACTGGGAGCCATCCCACATTCCACTGAGCAACTGAAGTCTTCCTGTATCAGAGCCTCCTTGGAGATGAGAGGAGACACACATCTTTATGATGCAATAACGATCTTTGTTCAAATACATTGCATTTGATCTTTGACTACATTTCAATCATACATAGGCTATTCAATATACGTAGGCTAAATGAAATAGAAACATATCTGACAATGTATCTATTTGGTCTCATAAACGTCTTAAACAAGTTTCAAGTTTTAATGTCACGTGCACACGTACAGTGCAATGCCTTTCTTGCAACATGGGTCAGTGACTGGAAGAGGCAAGAGAAGCATCGCTGTCACATCGTTTTAATGTCTGGTTTCTATCACCTCCGGTTGCATTACAGCTGTCAATGTTCCACTGCATGGACTGTAGAGAGAAGAATTACAATTTACATATCTCATGTGAATATGACTTACATTTTTTTTTTTTACAGCAGGACATTATTTTGTCTACTCTTATTTTCAGCAATAATATAAACATGTTACAAATGTTTCCCCTTCTATGCAACTGTAACCATGGTTGCATAATGTGGGTAGATAATGCCTAAAGTCTGCCAATAGGAAAAAATAAACATTATATTGACAACCATTATTACAGCCTAATCCTTAGAGTTTTTATATGCACATTTTTAATGCAAAATCTCTAGTTGTCTTTGAGTGCACAGCAGTAGATGACTCCTGACTCGAGCAAGTATCTTCCTCTTGCCTTTAGACGTCTCTGCATTATAGGCCAACCAGCTGCAATATGAGGCGAAATTGTACACTAGACTCTATTCCGTTGGAACCGAACATTTGTGAAGCCCTACTCGTTTCCTGCATTATAAGCCTCCCCTCTGTCCCTGGCATGAACAAGTCCACAGCGCCATCCACCTGGGCAACACCTGAGACCATATCAACGCCTGAGACCATATCAACGCCTGAGACACTCTGTCAGTCACTCGATGCCCACCGCGCATGCTCCACTCATTACTGTTCTCTTAGCAGCAGGATTTTATGTTGGCAGCACGATCTTGGATTTTTCCCCCGTGAATAAGAGTCCCTGTGTAAATACATGCTAAACTTTGGGAATATCGATTTTTTTTGCAATCTAGTGCGGTACAACTTTTTCTCACAGCATTGCAACCAATGCATTGATTGTCTTGTATTATTTATGCATTTCTTTGGAAAGTTTAAACAAATACTGGAATGTTGATAGCTATTGTGTAGGCTCCATTTAAAGAAATACACTTTTAATAAAATACAAATATATGTTATTGGAATTATTCAATAGAGAGTCTGCAAAACTTAAATTGGTCTCTTGTGCTTGACAACGGGGACTTTTTGGGGTGTAGAGAAAAAAAACTTTACTACCTGTCTCATATAAACTGTGGTGGGAAATACTCAGTCACATCTCTACTAACCAAATATAATTAGCTTTGGCGGTGGACTGTATCACACAGCCTGCTGCTGGCTTTTCACTCCACCCCCTCCATAGCCAACAATGCAGCACACTGTTATAGACTCTACATGGGATATATTTGGCTTGTAAAGTTTACTTTTCTACCTGCCTCAGATAAAGTGTGGTGTGAAATACTCAGTAAATACTTTGATCAGGCCCTACACCCAAATAAGGGCACTGCGTTCATCCACCTCTGGCCTGCTCGCCTCCCTACCACTGAGGAAGTACAGTTCCCGCTCAGCCCAGTCAAAACTGTTCGCTGCTCTGGCTCCCCAATGGTGGAACAAACTCCCTCACGACGCCAGGACAGCGGAGTCAATCACCACCTCCCGGAGACACCTGAAACCCCACCTCTTTAAGGAATACCTAGGATAGGCTAAAGTAATCCTTCTCACCCCCCCCCCCCCTTAAAATATGTAGATGCACTATTGTAAAGTGGCTGTTCCACTGGATGTCATAAGGTGAATGCACCAATTTGTAAGTCGCTCTGGATAAGAGCGTCTGCTAAATGACTTAAATGTAAATGTAAATGTAATGTACTTAGCCAGCAGCAGACCGTGTGACACAGTCCCCTTCAAAAATGACACATATTTGGTTATTAGAGACCCTACTGAGTATTTTCCACCCCACATTAGCTGAGACAGGTATAACAGTTCAGCACAATATTCTGTATGTGTATGTAGGTCTTACATTTTTTATTTCATAAATTACCTATTGCCTTTTCTTGTTGGCACAGTAAAAGTGGCCATTGATTCAAATGTAATATATTTTGAATTGTAATGTTTTGAAATGCGGGCTTTTATTTGAAAGGTTTCCTCGTTACCATACGAACATGACGTCATCATTTGTGCCGCTGGCAGAATACTGGTATAATACTGTCATGGCGGGGAAGAGCTGTAGCAGGGGGTAAATCAGGAAGAGAAAGCGCTGTAAGTGGGTTAACACTGAAATTTGAACAAGTCTAGCAGTTTTTAGGAAAGGACCGAGTGGATGACTGCTGTCCCTTCTCGAGCACCACTGTCGCTGTTGCGGTACTTGAGCCACGTTTAGGAGTTCTTGCTCATGACAGCACTCTACCTGTCAAGCCTGCTGTGACAATAGCAAGTTATACTGCTGTAGCCTGGCTGGACTAGTGAAGAAATGAAAGTCGCAAGTGCCTCTCATATTTTGACAGAGGGGAGGAAGGGCAAGGTCTCTGCGACTTGCCTTTAGAACCAAATCTTTTTAAGCCGGTCCATTTTAGTGAACGGTTTTTGATGCATTATTTCATTCGCCTCCTTATCGAGTTTCCGACCGGGGGAGAGGAGTTCTACATGGAAACGCAGTGACAACTCCAATGTCGCGGTGTCATCGGCTAGAAATCCAAGTCTCGTGCGCCTGTGCCTTTCGCGGACTACAAAACATACTTTGTTGACTCGAAGGCTTATTTTGGGAACTGTTTTGAATGGGGAGGGAAATATTTTCATTGTTTACCTCCAGACTGTCGACATAGCTGGAAAGAGGATACCATTGTTTTTTTTTCTTTCACCGACTTTACTGTATCCCATTACCGCCTTTGGGGTGAACAGGTGCCTTACCTGTTACCGCCACCTGTCCTCCTGTAGCAATGGCTAGCGAGGAGACGCCTGGTGCTGGGCGACCAGCCGGGCAAGGTGATGGAGCTGCGACGGTGTCGCTCAACCCTGGGATCCCAATCCGAGGAATCAAAATGAAATTCGCTGTCCTCGCCGGCCTGGTGGAAGTTGGGGAAGTTTCCAACCGGGACATTGTGGAGACCGTCTTCAACCTGGTAAGCTGATTATCGGAAGCCACACTCTAATCTAAATAGTATTTGGAAACCGTCCATAGAGGATCATGTTACACGTTGCTCTGTCTACCAACCTGCCTTTTCTATTTTTCTGGTACACCTTAGGCTACATCCTGGCCACAATATTAGTTTATAATGAAGGCTATATTGTGACTAGGCTACTTAATTAGCTAGCCTACTATATGGTCCAATAGCTGAATACATAATATGTACTTTCCATGATAAGGTAACTAGAGTAGTAGGCTATGCGGAACTAGGCTATAGCCTGTTCGTTAGAAATGTGTGGGCTAATGGTGCATAAGAGTTTTCTTTGTAGAATTTGTATGGGGATGGAAATGCTATATTGTTTTTAAAAATCATTACTTGGACAAGCTTTTTAACAAACCAGTGAGGCACGATCACTTTTCATATTATTCATACAGGATGCAATAGGCATAGTCTTGTCCTGTTCATCGTTTAGAAAAATAATGTCTATAGCCATACAGTGGAGGTGTCGCAATACCCATAAAACCTAGCGATCCAGGGAGATGGTTCCAATAGTTTTTTTCCACCATCCATTTTTCCCATAGAGGATTTTAGAAACATTTAAAATAAGGTCTGTGTTTTGTGTAGGCTTACCCTGGCGTGACGTTTTGATAACCATGTAAATCTCTCTCAGACAACTTGTATCAATATATTCCGCTCTATTTACACTCAGATTCGTATATATCATGCAAAACTACAAATCCCTGCAAGCCCCTGCAACTTATCTCAAGCTGACACCTTTGCTAACAGGTATTGTGTCAATTTAAAACGTGCACAAGACAGTTCACAGAATTGTCCATTTTAAAGAAATATAGCCAATTCATTTAGTACTACGTTTAGCTAACATTAGATAGTTAATCCAGAGCTTCTTACCTTTGCCTCGATTCGGCAGGCTGTCCAGATCATCATGGCATTTGTAGTTCTTTATGATAGCCACATTAGCAGCTAATTAGCATTTCAGTTTTGAGTGGGAAATGCAGGTGAATATATTAATAAGTCACCTTGTTCCGAGAGAGATTTACAGTTATCAAAATGTCACGCCAAGGTAAGCCTTCATGAAACACAGCCCTCATTTGAAGTGTTTTTAAAATCTCCTATGGGAAAAATGAATGGTGGAAAAACGATTGGAACCATTTCCCTGTTTGACCGCTAGATTTGATAGGTATTATGACTCCTACTGTGGCACTCTATAGGTACTAAAATGTAATCTTAGTGACACTTTAATAACAGTTCTACAGTGGGAGTATAATAGACACAAGTGCATACCTGTTGGACTATAATTAAATGTGAACAGGGCCTACATGATATCTCTCTGTCATAGTCTACTCAAATTGCACAATATTATTCTAAGCTATCTCTGCAAGGTCTCTCTCTAACTGTCTCTCTCTAACTGTCTCTCTCTAACTGTCTCTCTCTCTCTGTCTCTCTCTCTCTGTCTCTCTCTCTCTGTCTCTCTCTCTCTCTCTGTCTCTCTCTCTGTCTCTCTGGTTGGCAGCAGACCTTGAGGCTCAGGTCTAGGAATGAATGAAACTAATAGAGGATAGGCTAGTGAGTCGCTGAAGCAGAGCATGGAGGATTTAGTGGAAAAAAAGCAGGAAAGGCTGGCAGTTAATGAGAACGGGAGGTAGAACTGGCAAAACTGCTTTGTCACTGTGGCAACACAATAGTCACACACACAGGCTGAGGCTCATCCCCAGTCATCACAGTAGGCTCCATCACACCTACTGGGAGGGATGCGGCCGGTGGGGCACGGCGGCACTAACCTCCCTGCCTCCCTCCCTCCCCACTTGAACACTAAACTCCCTCATGGAGTCAGCCAGTTAGCCCTCATCCTCAGGTAGCCGTGAGGAAAGTGGATAAGTGTCTGGCTGATGGAACAATGCCTTAGCATTTAGAATGCTGTTTCTAATGTCATGCCAAATATAGAAACCCAAGCATGATTTTTTTTTTGTTGGTGGGGGCGGGGTGTCAAACATTTCTTCTGTCGTTCAGGTCTTTCAGTTGAATGATATCACAGTGGTACTAGTCTTATGCACCGTCGTGTTTCCGAGCTCGGTTTTCAGCTTTGTGCTGCTGGCCTGCACGGTGTGAGATAAACCCGGAAATATTACCCTCCGGCGACGTGTCTATTATAAAGTGCATATTCATGATAGTTTCTTTATCCAGAGAGGAGAAGACATAATTGCAGTACACAGAAATGAGCAGTAGAGACAACCTGCCAGGTCTCCAATGTGCCAGAGTGAGAGGATCTCGCAGGCTGTGTGCATCCCAAATGGCACCCTATTCCCTATATTCTGCACTACTTTTGACCAGAGCCATATAGGACCTGGGTCAAAATTAGTGCACTATATAGGGAATAGGGTGCCATTTGGGATACAACGCGAGTCCCTGGGCCTACTGATGTGTTTGTACCCGACCTGTCTCCCCTCCATTCCCTCTTGTTTGTTTAGCATGGCCAATGTCATTTGAGGTTTTTGAGACATGGCACTTTGCATTTCATGCTCTGTGCTCTTCTTTCTGATCTCTCCTTCTATTCTCTCTCTCTCTCTCTTAGATGGATTTATCATAATGGCTGGAACCTCCTCTCTCCAGAAGTGGCTCATTTGCAGTTGCTCTGCGGATGACTCACACCCCCATTGTTAGGTCAAAGGCAAAATGAATCTTTCCTCAAACAAATCCCTCTCAAATTAATAGGATATCCAGCCAGACTTAGGCCCGCGCAAAGGATCATGGGTAGCGTAGCATTCTGAATTAGGGCTGTCCCCGACCTAAAAAAAAAAAAAAAAAATCTTGGTCTACCAAGAGTCGTCTGTTCTTTCGACTAATCGATTGGTCAACATTTTGAAACATTTTTCCATATGTAGACACATCCTATGTGTTTCAATCAAACAAACTATTTGCACGGTGCTTATCTGCTGCTTTAAGCGCACTGTTTGAGGAAATAATTAAGACACACAAATGACTAGAGGGAGCCAACCTAATTGATTTGTTTGTGCTCAGACTTGCTGTGCTGTGTTAAAAAAGGACAGCGAGGGACTGTGACTAGCATCCATTGGATCTCTCCTCCATGTTGCAGTGACCACTACTGAACTTCAACAGTGTTTATCCCGCTGTCCATGTTGCTGAAGCTGCAACATAATTACAGCCATTTCTGACTGAAAAGTTGTATTACCAAAATCCCTCATGTTTAGGAAAAACATTCCCTATTCTCTCAACTAGTGATGGCATTTTTGGCCGATACCGATATTAAAAATTTTAGCTGCCTTTTTAAGCATTCTAGTTCAGTTAAATAGTTAACACACACACATGGGCGCAGCGGTCTAAGGCACTGCATCTCAGTGCATGATGCGTCACTACAGTCCCTGACTGTAGCTGACTATATAACTAGGTGTCATCATCTAAAATAACCCTCGGAAGATAGCCACAATAAGGATTAGCCGCAATAGTGGACTTTGCGGTTAGCCTTCAAAATAAAATATGGCATAATTATTGTATTTGCATCACTGTCAATGACATACTTTTATTTTGAAGGCAAACCGCAAATTCCACTGTTGTGCCTAATCTGTATTGTGGCTAGCTTCACAACACAACCCGTTCAGGTCGAGCCTTTCTAGCCAAATGAAGCTAGCTGGCTGCTTATAACGTTAGCTTTGGGCAACAGGTTTAATTAGCTGGCTCGCTATTTATTTTCATGAACTGAAGTTTAATTTCAGTAGGCGAACAAGTGGCAACCTAGCTAATACTTACTCACAAGGATTCCTAAATCATTGCTAAGAATGATCAAATTAACTGCAGTTTTTACTGGTCAATGATTTCAGGCTGGTTCTATTGGTGCTAGCGAGGTACCAATATAAAGCTAGCTACCCCAGAATTTGTGGTCGAACAAATACTGCTTTAATACCAACGCGGTATTGTAAACACATCGTTCGTGGCCGGTGTTTGCTTGTTTGCTGACTTTTTTTGTACAGTTTTGACAGTGCTACTGTATCTTTTTTTGACACGCAAAGACCCAAACGGCGTTCCATAGTATGTATGTTGTGAAGCTAATAGCAGTGACACTATTACTGTGTAACTCCGGGTGGGCAACATCGGAAAAATAGCGCACTTGGTAGTGTTTACCGGTGCAGAGAACGGTTGATTGTCAAGGGCAATGAATTCCATTATCTTGGCTTTAATGGATTTCGCCTTTGAGTTGTCTCGATGAATGTTCTTACTCTTTCAAATGACTGCTCAACTTGTTGACTACTCGATTCCCACAGCAGACATTGTGGGCTAGTTTAGGAATGCTGTGTTGCACGCAACATTTGACGTGACGCCATTACATCATGTACCTTAGTTATATAGGTATGCACGTCATGTACCTTAGTTATATAGGTATGCACGTCAGCTTTGACATCAGTTAGGCACATCGGCGTTAAACTAGACATCCGATTCCGATATGTTCACCAATATGTCGTGCATCCCTACCCTCAACCTGCTCTCTTTACGTGACTCATGTATGCACGTGACCAATAGGGCCTGACCTACCAGACAGGCGGTTCTAAATAAAAAGTGTAAATCCTTTATTACAACAAATAAAATAAAAACTGCTGAATTTGTGAAATTGTTTATCCAACATGTTGAGGCTTGGTCCTCACAGAATCAGTAGGCTATTAAACAAACAATTAAGCAGTATCTGTCTTGTTTCTGTATATATGGAGGATTCATAAAGCCAGGCACATTTGAACAGTTAGGCTATTGATTAAGAGACTTAATTCAGTTGGTTTCCTCTCTCCTCACTTTTACTAGACAGTTAAGGCAAGGGCTGTTTTCTCTTTTCCTACTTCCACTGCTGCCTCCGCCACATTATTCTCAACCCCAATATACTGTTTAACTTTGCAATTATGCACATAGAAATATGGTCTAGGAAAAGGCGGCAATTCAACAGTGTTTTAGAACCGCGGACAGCCACCACTATCCAATGCGGGAGAAACAAATGATTTATAACAAATATGCTATTAGTATTGCACCATTGTTCTCATGTTATAACCATATACAATTTCAGTAGTACATATCTTAGTAATGGATTGCCATCCCCACGGCCTCCACAATGGATCAGTCCACTCAGACAGGCGTGAATCAGACAGGTGTCTTGTACACCATGAAATTATTCTTGTTGTTTGCTACTGTTCGACTAAAGAAATCTCTTTCGACCAACAGCCTATCAACCAAACAATCAACCAGTTGAATCATTCCAATTGGCGGAAGATTTTCATGCAAATATTCAAAAATCTGCATATAAGAAAATATGCTCATTTTCTAACCAGTGGTGTTTTACCGAACTGACTTGTTGCGGATTAAATTCAGTGCGTGATGACGTAGTGCACAAAACATGTAATTTTTTCGTACCAAATAAAAATCTAAAGTTCATTGTGTTTCCATTGCATTTTTTCTCTACCGATAGTTTTGTCACAAACTGTTGCGTTATATAGTGTATCTGCCAACTCTGGTTTCTGCATGTGCGATCTAGACAACAGCTGGCAGATACAGTGCTGCTAGGCTATTGGACATGATTAAATTATTATGGATAAAGAATATTTAATTTGAAGTCGTTCTTTTTTGTTGCTTCAATAGAGTGATCAGGGACGTGCAACTATAGTTTTCCCTCACAAAAAATACATCAGTGCAATACATTCGGCAGAAATATCTTTATTTTTCTCAGACGACAACAGAAGTGCAACACTATTTGACTAGCAGCCACACAAGTAAATGATCTAACAATGAAAAACCTTATTTTCTTTTGTGCAAATAGGATGTATGGCCATTATAGTTCTAATGTTTATCATAGAACAAATGTAGCCAGCTACATTTGTTTTGCTTGAAGTTCATCTTGCATTTTACCAGAGAAAAGCTACACCTGGAAAAGTAGCTACACATTAGTCAGAGCACTGTCTCCTGATAAAATTCCTGTTTGTGAATTCTCCTCAGAGTAGAGGAGTGCAAGTTGAAGCACCAAATTATCCTGGCGCCGAGCAGGAATTAGAATAAAGAGCATTTTAGATCTGCGTTTACAAAACGCAGCAAGATATTTCTTATGCGTTTGTATCATTTTTCTTCTGCGTGAAACACTCTGCGTTAACACGACCCCTGCATTATGGACAATAGCTAGGCCTAGCTATAGGTCGACCTCAGGCCGTCGCACTCAGCCAGGCAGCTTGATTTAACTGCGCCTCCCCACTCACTGGAATCTGAATCGTATGCCGCTCTGCTCTGTAAACCATTGACTCAGAATGACTAAGACTGCTGGGCTCTGCTCTGACACTGGAGATGGGGGATTTGGCTCTGTGGAATGTCACCTGGGTTTTATTCCAAGCCAGGTCGCTATGGCTGGGCAGGCCCATGATAACCTTTTGTAGTGGCTGCCATGGAAACCATACATGCGAACAGGCAATCAGGTCCCCTCTCCCTGAGGCTGTGGAGTAGGTGAAGTTTCCCCTAGACGCTGGGTCAGTTTTGTATTTTTCCCACTAATAGTTAGGTTAGGATTGGGGGAAGGGGAAACTGATCTTAGATCTGTACTTTGGCGAAACCTCTGATCTAATGCTGTAGTGGATATCCCTGTGCTTCCTGGTCAAGGTTGTTAGAGAATTAGAGTAACTACTTTGTTCATATGTGTGCATTTTCTATTTCAATTCTCATGCAGAGGAACATGGCCCTTGTTGTACCTTGTGCTTTCATTCATAATTCAAATATTTCTGAACTTTTATTTGAGTTAGTTTGTAGGCCTCTCTGTCTGAATCCAATTATTGCATTGTCTTTATAGATTAACAGCTCCTCTTGTCTCAGATCTCATAAATATTTCAGCCTGTGCTGTTCTTTATCCCTTTACACTTGTGTGTAGATTTGGAATTGTTAGTTAGATTACTCGTTGGTTATTACTGCATTGTCGGAACTAGAAGCACAAGCATTTCGCTACACTCGCATTAACATCTGCTAACCATGTGTATGTGACAAATACATTTGTTTCTTTTTCACGTGTGTGTGTGTGTGTGTGTGTGTGTGCGCGCACTGAATATACAGATGTCGCTTGTCTCTCCTGTTCTGTTCTGTTCAGTTGGGTTGATATTGATGACGGGGTCCTTCTCCTAGGCAGGCTGCCTGTCAGGAGAGAAATGAGGTGCTCCAAACTAGAGCATCTCCTCTCGCCAACGCTTTAAATAGCACACACAATCACATTGTACAACTTCTACTGAGGGCACAGGGAAGGAACAAGGCAACTACTCTGTCCAGGTGTGCTCTCTCCTTTCTTTCTCCAATAACAGAACCTTCTAATCTTGACACATGAATGATATCCTATCTGCTCCCTCTGTCATACATAAGACTTATTCTACCTCTGACTCTCTGTGTGTGTGTGTGTGTGTGTGTGTGTGTGTGTGTGTGTGTGTGTGTGTGTGTGTGTGTCCCAAGGAGAATCAAGGCTCTGTGGACTAGTATCTCAAAGTAGCACTGCTTTTTCCTCTGCTGCTAATCCCAATAAGATAGTTCTGTATTTTCTTTAAACACCTCCCTCCTCTTCTCTTCCCTCCTTTAATATTTCCTCTTTGAATCTTATCTGTCTGTGGATACAATCACACAAGCACTTCATTTCTATGTGAAGCTGTGCTGTTTCACATTCCCTCGCTGTAACCTCCTCCCTCCTGACAGAAATTGGCCTGATAATGTTTTTAAATCATGTGAATGAAAGTGTAGTCGGCCTTCTGCTGCTGCTGCTGTAATCGTGTTGAAGCGGACGGTTTTAAAAGCCTGGATGTATCTCGGCCCAAACTGGTTTCAGTCAGTTTAGGGTTTGAGACCATAACACTTGTATTTGTGACCCTTTGACTTGGCAGCGAGACACCAATGTTTTAATTGGTCGCTAGGTTCACAATTTGCTTATTTATTTATTATCATAATTTATTCAAACCGCAATTTGTATGCAAACCAGCTATTAAAAATGTTGGTCCGAAGTCTTGGTTGAATCTTTCAATTGTAATCATGCTCTTTTTGAATGAATATTCCCCAAAAACAACTTCCCATTTTAAATGTGGACTGCCAAGTACGTCTACCCGGCAGAATAATTTCACGATGACTTGTTTTTGCAAACTCTGCCATCACATGTAGCCTACACTGTACAAAAGCACCGCTAGCCAAACACAACTGTCTCCTACGAGGTACGCAATTGAATTAAAGGACAACTACACTCTCCACATTTTTATTCTCTCTCCCAGACCTGAAAAGTGGTCTCTTGATGTGGTTTAAGAAAGGGGGTTTGAAGGAGACCTATAATACTGTAGGCTCAAACTTGTTTTAGTCAAATTTTTATTGGGCCTCATTGTGTGTCCATTTTCTGCTTAACTACCATCATGATGACTGGGTGTTTATTTCGCCAACAGGAGAGCAGATAATTCAGTCATCCTCTCTCTGTGCTGACAAACATACAGACTTGGGGACGGCTCAGAGGATTTACTGTCCTTAAAGCCTTCACTGTCCTTAACGCCTTCACTGTCCTTAACGCCTTCACTGTCCTTAACGCCTTCACTGTCCTTAACGCCATCACTGTCCTTAACGCCATCACTGTCCTTAACGCCTTCACTGTCCTTAACGCCTTCACTGTCCTTAACGCCTTCCTCTGGTGCCTCTCTTTACACTTTGATGGGACAGACATGTGTCAGCTAATAGACCAAAGAGCCTCTGCACTGGGCCTTCATAAAATGGAGCTGTCCATGACTTTGTCTGGCTCAGATGCTATTCAGCATAACTTCTGTGGCTGTGGTTGAGAGCTTCAAGTTCTTTGGTGTCCAGATCACCAACAAACTATCATGGTCCAAGCACACCAAGACAGTCGTGAAGAGGGCACAACAAAACCTATTCCCCCTCAGGAGACTGAAAAGATTTGGCATGCGTCCTCAGATCCGCAAAAGGTTCTACAGCTGCACCATCGAGAGCATCATGAGTTGTTGCATCACTGCCTGGTATGGCAACTGCTCGACCTCTGACCGCAAGGCATTACAGAGGGTAGTGCGCACGGCCCAGTACATCAAGCTCCCTGCCATCCAGGACCTCTATATACCTCCATCCAGGATGACTGAAGTGTCAGAGGAAGGCCCCAAAAATTGTCAAAGACTCCAACCTCCCTAGTCATAGACTGTTCTCTCTCTGCATTGTTGGTTAAGGGCTTGTAAGCAAGCATTTCACTGTAAGGTCCGCACCTGTTGTATTCGGCACGTGTGACAAATAACATTTGATTTGTGGTGTTATTGATTTTGGTTGTGGTTACTTCAGGTCAGATCTATAGAGGTCAAATGGGAAGCTATTTAAATTCAATAATGTGACATTGCCTTCCACTTTTAAGAGGAAGGCAAAATCGAATGATCATTTAACGTTTCTCCCCTTTGTTGACAAATGCCAACGTCTTTAACTTTCTATGCCAGACCAGGCTTACAGACTTCTACCTTCAAGCTACACTGTAGTTTTATATTGTATAGCCTATTTGAAATACAAACAGTGTCGTCTACGTAATGTTGGATGACTGGATCAGTTGGGGTCAGTGTTGTTAGGACTACTACCCTGCTTACGACTGTTGGCTGTCAGCACTCAAAATAGAATCCAGTCAGTCCTGTTGTCCTGGGCCACTTCTTCTCTGCCATTTTGTTATTTCTGTAAACAAGGCAACGAACACCCACCGCCACCGCCTTTCACATCAACACAAACGAGCGTTAAGGCATGCTTCTGACCGTGCCAGAGGAAACACACAGAACAGAATCAGACTGTCAATGGATGGAAGACCCTCGTACCACACAAAGCATTGAAACCTGCCCTAGTGTTGGGCTGGTGGCTAGTCACCGGAACAGTATAATATAATTGAGGTTTATTTGTTATGACGTCAGTATCTGGTGGTTTTTAATCATTTTAGTGGGAATCGCTCAGTTGGGTCGTTGGTTTCCTACATCTTTGTCTTAGTTTAGCCCATAGCTTTGTTACATTTCTGACTGCTATTGTGGTGGTTCACTTCTGACAGTTATTTTGCAGTGGTTTAAAAAGGGAAGTTCTCTTATTAAGTGAAGAATTGATATGATATGAAGCAGACATGTTTTGGTTTGTAGCAAACATTCAGTTTGTTAGTTTCTTACCACTCTGGTCTATCTCCATGTCTTTGTTAAACTGTTACATTTCTGACTGCTATTCCAGTGGTTTAAAAGGGGGAAGTCCTCTCAGTGAAGAGTTTGTTCTGTGGGTGCAGTCTGACTGTATCCTCCTCAGCCATCAGACTGATCACCACACTCTGGAGGGCACAGAGCAAGGACGAGACTCTGCAGAGTGTGTGTGGGTGGCTGTGTATGGGTGCGTGCGCGCGTGCTTGTGGGTGGCTGTGTATGGGTGCGTGCGCGTGTGCTTGTGGGTGGCTGTGTGTGTGTGGGTGTTTGTTGTATGCTGATGGGGGGGGGTCCTGAGGATTTGCTTCTTCCAACCTCATCTCCATTGCAGAGGACTTTGTAATCATGACTTCCATGCTTTGTTGGAAGTACTGGGTTAACATCAGTGTTGTCAGTCCCTATAGTAGAGTGCCTGCCTGGAGTTGTAGATTTCCAGACATTTGAATATGAATGACCTGACAAAGAGAAAGTGGAAGAACTTGTTTCCCTGTTGACTGTTTAAACTGCCAACTGATCAGACCTGTTGCCCCTGGTCCTTTGTAGCTTTGGCTGCATCAGTGGATCAGTGACTGGACACCCACCAGGGATGATATTACCTGACACAGAGGTCACAAAGAGGAAGGGCATTGACACACACACACATACACGCCACCACAATCTCTTCCCAATATTAGCTTGATCGTCCCTTTGCCAATAAAGGACTGCACAGTGAAACAACGCACTGAATAAGCAAAGCAATATCAAACCCGCAATCTGCTAAACATCTCTCAGTAAGGGTTGTAATGACATGGAAATGTTGTTTTGCAGTTAATGTATTTGTGTTGGGCTTGCCTTTTTTAAAAGCTTTGACTTTTTCAACCAAACCCAGTCGGAAGTGCTCTCTTGAAAATGAGCCTCTTCCCTTAGTTAGTAAATTATACTTTTTTCGGTTCATCCCAAATCGCACCCTATTCCCTACATCGTGCACAGATTATTTTAACATAGCACTATGGGCTATGGTCAGAAGTAGTGCACTAGGGATTAGGGTGTCAATAAGGACACAGACATTGCGTGGTGGCCATTAAGCATTCTTTCCCTGTCCTCAGGGCACAGTGATTCATGAGGCAAAGGTCTAGCTACACCTGCAGTGGTATATTACATTGTACTACTATTGCTATTTTAGGAATATAATATCAGAGCGACATTTACTCCATTTATCACAGCCAGGCAAGTTTCATGCATTTAATTCATTGTATACAAACTGCCAAGTTTACAAATCCTAAAGGAGCTTTTTTCAGTTGCATCTTCCCCAGTCTCCCTTCAGCTATGCTTACTCATCTGTACAGGCAGATTAAATCAATGTTGTTGCATTGAAGGGTGTGATTCGCTTCATGGAAACACACACCTGCTAATCGCTAGCCAAAGGCGACCAAAGACTCGCACTGATGAAAAGCTCAGTTGTTGAGACGGGACTTTTTAGATGGGCTGTTTATGCCGAAGAGTTTATCTTTGATCTTTGTGTGTGATAATATGGTAATATACCACTGCAGGTTTAGTCTAACAGACGCACACACTGCACATTTCTGGTTGGATTATATTGCCTCTATCATCGGTAGCTTGCTTACAGTAGCCTACTAGCTACTTGACTGGATCACATACTACAGAGTGACAGAGGTCAGATGATAACCGGGGTACGGAGACACCTGTCCCAGACACCCGTAAAGGCCTTATGGTGACTCCTGATTCCACTGAGAGGTTGGGTTCAGCTCAGTGTTAAGATCAAACTCCTATTGACTGTCACCCAGTGCCTCGGAATGACTGGCTGCGTCACCGCTCGGTATGGAAACTGCCATCCAGGGCCTCTATACCAGGTGGTGTCCCTGATTTTAAGTGTTGATCGTCTCTAATCGAAGTGCCCGACGGTGGCTCTTTACAGCGAGACGGCGAGACGGAGTGCTGTAGTCGTAACCTAGCCGCCCGTTGCATACTAATTGCAGTGTGGCTTTTAGCGAGGGCCGGGCGCCATTAGAGCCGTTTATCGTCCCTGACACCTCGGCGACCTGAACGGCACCGGCGCGCTCACCCACAGCTACGTGTAATTATCCCCCTGAGTGGAGGGAGGCTGGCTGTCAGGCCTGTCTGTGGGAGAGGCTAACTCTAACCAGATATAACACTCAGCTCATTCTGTTCCTATGATACGCTTCGGTTGCTTCTGTTGTCATTCTCGTAGTGCCACTTTCATTCAGTGTCGTTTCAAACACCCTCTTTAGGCGTCATTGTAATGATTGTATCCTCTTGCACATTTTACATTTGAGTCATTTAGCTCGGATCCAGAGCCACTTACAGGAGCAGTTTGGGTTAAGTGCCTTGCTCAAGGGCACATGGACATATATTTTTTCTCTCCACCTAGCCGGCTTGGGGATTCGAACCAGTGACCTTTCGGTGTGCTCTTAAACACTAGGCTGCCTGCCGCCCTTGTACTTACCAGAGCAATGCTTACTCGGGTCCCACAACACCCTCTGCTATTCTAGTGTGTCAGTCTCACACGTACGTCTCGTATGGCCGAGTTTAGTTTCATGCAGACTCCGTCTCATTCAGACATCTTTGCTAGCTCCTGCTCACATTGCTTTACAAATGTGCCTCATACAGCAGTTTCATACAATGCATTTCACACAGTGCATTTCACACAGTGCATTTCATACACACGTGTCTTGTTTAAAGGTTCTATCCTCTTGAAACGGCCTTGACTATTTCACCCAGCGCTTATGATGTCATCCTATTGATTGGCTGATTGATGTTTCCTCTCAAGAACATGGGCACTCCAGTGAATTGTCTGGCCTTGGATAACACCTGGCTTGAACTATACTGTCCACCCCCTGACTATTCAAGTGGCTTAACCAATGAAGCAGGCAGGCATCCACCATGGAAAGACTTGTCATTGTTAGAAGGACCTTCTTACTACAGCGTGAGAGCACTGAGCGGGTTACTCACTGATTGTAGGTTGTCTTACTACAGCGTGAGAGCACTGAGCGGTTACTCACTGATTGTAGGTTGTCTTACTACAGCGTGAGAGCACTGGGCGGTTACTCACTGATTGTAGGTTGTCTTACTACAGCGTGAGAGCACTGAGCGGGTTACTCACTGATTGTAGGTTGTCTTACTACAGCGTGAGAGCACTGAGCGGGTTACTCACTGATTGTAGGTTGTCTTACTACAGCGTGAGAGCACTGGGCGGGTTACTCACTGATTGTAGGTTGTCTTACTACAGCGTGAGAGCACTGAGCGGGTTACTCACTGATTGTAGGTTGTCTTACTACAGCGTGAGAGCACTGAGCGGGTTACTCACTGATTGTAGGTTGTCTTACTACAGCGTGAGAGCACTGGGCGGGTTACTCACTGATTGTAGGTTGTCTTACTACAGCGTGAGAGCACTGAGCGGGTTACTCACTGATTGTAGGTTGTCTTACTACAGCGTGAGAGCACTGAGTGGTTACTCACTGATTGTAGGTTGTCTTACTACAGCGTGAGAGCACTGAGCGGTTACTCACTGATTGTAGGTTGTCTTACTACAGCGTGAGAGCACTGAGCGGTTACTCACTGATTGTAGGTTGTCTTACTACAGCGTGAGAGCACTGAGCGGGTTACTCACTGATTGTAGGTTGTCTTACTACAGCGTGAGAGCACTGAGTGGTTACTCACTGATTGTAGGTTGTCTTACTACAGCGTGAGAGCACTGAGCGGGTTACTCACTGATTGTAGGTTGTCTTACTACAGCGTGAGAGCACTGAGCGGGTTACTCACTGATTGTAGGTTGTCTTACTACAGCGTGAGAGCACTGAGTGGTTACTCACTGATTGTAGGTTGTCTTACTACAGCGTGAGAGCACTGAGTGGTTACTCACTGATTGTAGGTTGTCTTACTACAGCGTGAGAGCACTGAGTGGTTACTCACTGATTGTAGGTTGTCTTACTACAGCGTGAGAGCACTGAGAGAGTGGTTACTCACTGATTGTAGGTTGTCTTACTACAGCGTGAGAGCACTGAGTGGTTACTCACTGATTGTAGGTTGTCTTACTACAGCGTGAGAGCACTGAGCGGGTTACTCACTGATTGTAGGTTGTCTTACTGAGAGCAGCGGTTACTCACTGATTGTAGGTTGTCTTACTACAGAGAGCACTGGGCGGGTTACTCACTGATTGTAGGTTGTCTTACTACAGCGTGAGAGCACTGAGTGGTTACTCACGTGAGAGCACTGTAGGCGGTTACTCACTGAGCGGTTACTCACTGATTGTAGGTTGTCTTATTGGTTGTCTTACTACAGCGTGAGAGCACTGAGCGGTTACTCACTGATTGTAGGTTGTCTTACTACAGCGTGAGAGCACTGAGCGGTTACTCACTGATTGTAGGTTGTCTTACTACAGCGTGAGAGCACTGAGTGGTTACTCACTGATTGTAGGTTGTCTTACTACAGCGTGAGAGCACTGAGCGGTTACTCACTGATTGTAGGTTGTCTTACTACAGCGTGAGAGCACTGAGCGGTTACTCACTGATTGTAGGTTGTCTTACTACAGCGTGAGAGCACTGAGCGGTTACTCACTGATTGTAGGTTGTCTTACTACAGCGTGAGAGCACTGAGTGGTTACTCACTGATTGTAGGTTGTCTTACTACAGCGTGAGAGCACTGAGCGGTTACTCACTGATTGTAGGTTGTCTTACTACAGCGTGAGAGCACTGAGCGGTTACTCACTGATTGTAGGTTGTCTTACTACAGCGTGAGAGCACTGAGTGGTTACTCACTGATTGTAGGTTGTCTTACTACAGCGTGAGAGCACTGAGCGGTTACTCACTGATTGTAGGTTGTCTTACTACAGCGTGAGAGCACTGAGTGGTTACTCACTGATTGTAGGTTGTCTTACTACAGCGTGAGAGCACTGAGCGGTTACTCACTGATTGTAGGTTGTCTTACTACAGCGTGAGAGCACTGAGCGGTTACTCACTGATTGTAGGTTGTCTTACTACAGCGTGAGAGCACTGAGTGGTTACTCACTGATTGTAGGTTGTCTTACTACAGCGTGAGAGCACTGAGAGCGGTTACTCACTGATTGTAGGTTGTCTTACTACAGCGTGAGAGCACTGAGCGGTTACTCACTGATTGTAGGTTGTCTTACTACAGCGTGAGAGCACTGAGTGGTTACTCACTGATTGTAGGTTGTCTTACTACAGCGTGAGAGCACTGAGCGGTTACTCACTGATTGTAGGTTGTCTTACTACAGCGTGAGAGCACTGAGTGGTTACTCACTGATTGTAGGTTGTCTTACTACAGCGTGAGAGCACTGAGCGGGTTACTCACTGATTGTAGGTTGTCTTACTACAGCGTGAGAGCACTGAGCGGGTTACTCACTGATTGTAGGTTGTCTTACTACAGCGTGAGAGCACTGGGCGGGTTACTCACTGATTGTAGGTTGTCTTACTACAGCGTGAGAGCACTGAGCGGGTTACTCACTGATTGTAGGTTGTCTTACTACAGCGTGAGAGCACTGAGCGGGTTACTCACTGATTGTAGGTTGTCTTACTACAGCGTGAGAGCACTGAGCGGGTTACTCACTGATTGTAGGTTGTCTTACTACAGCGTGAGAGCACTGAGCGGGTTACTCACTGATTGTAGGTTGTCTTACTACAGCGTGAGAGCACTGAGCGGGTTACTCACTGATTGTAGGTTGTCTTACTACAGCGTGAGAGCACTGAGCGGGTTACTCACTGATTGTAGGTTGTCTTACTACAGCGTGAGAGCACTGAGTGGTTACTCACTGATTGTAGGTTGTCTTACTACAGCGTGAGAGCACTGAGCGGTTACTCACTGATTGTAGGTTGTCTTACTACAGCGTGAGAGCACTGAGCGGGTTACTCACTGATTGTAGGTTGTCTTACTACAGCGTGAGAGCACTGAGCGGGTTACTCACTGATTGTAGGTTGTCTTACTACAGCGTGAGAGCACTGAGTGGTTACTCACTGATTGTAGGTTGTCTTACTACAGCGTGAGAGCACTGAGTGGTTACTCACTGATTGTAGGTTGTCTTACTACAGCGTGAGAGCACTGAGCGGTTACTCACTGATTGTAGGTTGTCTTACTACAGCGTGAGAGCACTGAGCGGTTACTCACTGATTGTAGGTTGTCTTACTACAGCGTGAGAGCACTGAGCGGTTACTCACTGATTGTAGGTTGTCTTACTACAGCGTGAGAGCACTGAGCGGTTACTCACTGATTGTAGGTTGTCTTACTACAGCGTGAGAGCACTGAGCGGTTACTCACTGATTGTAGGTTGTCTTACTACAGCGTGAGAGCACTGAGCGGTTACTCACTGATTGTAGGTTGTCTTACTACAGCGTGAGAGCACTGAGCGGTTACTCACTGATTGTAGGTTGTCTTACTACAGCGTGAGAGCACTGAGCGGGTTACTCACTGATTGTAGGTTGTCTTACTACAGCGTGAGAGCACTGAGCGGTTACTCACTGATTGTAGGTTGTCTTACTACAGCGTGAGAGCACTGAGCGGTTACTCACTGATTGTAGGTTGTCTTACTACAGCGTGAGAGCACTGAGCGGTTACTCACTGATTGTAGGTTGTCTTACTACAGCGTGAGAGCACTGAGCGGTTACTCACTGATTGTAGGTTGTCTTACTACAGCGTGAGAGCACTGAGCGGTTACTCACTGATTGTAGGTTGTCTTACTACAGCGTGAGAGCACTGAGTGGTTACTCACTGATTGTAGGTTGTCTTACTACAGCGTGAGAGCACTGAGTGGTTACTCACTGATTGTAGGTTGTCTTACTACAGCGTGAGAGCACTGAGCGGTTACTCACTGATTGTAGGTTGTCTTACTACAGCGTGAGAGCACTGAGTGGTTACTCACTGATTGTAGGTTGTCTTACTACAGCGTGAGAGCACTGAGTGGTTACTCACTGATTGTAGGTTGTCTTACTACAGCGTGAGAGCACTGAGTGGTTACTCACTGATTGTAGGTTGTCTTACTACAGCGTGAGAGCACTGAGCGGGTTACTCACTGATTGTAGGTTGTCTTACTACAGCGTGAGAGCACTGAGTGGTTACTCACTGATTGTAGGTTGTCTTACTACAGCGTGAGAGCACTGAGTGGTTACTCACTGATTGTAGGTTGTCTTACTACAGCGTGAGAGCACTGAGTGGTTACTCACTGATTGTAGGTTGTCTTACTACAGCGTGAGAGCACTGAGCTGATTGTAGGTTGGGTTACTCACTGATTGTAGGTTGTCTTACTACAGCGTGAGAGCACTGAGTGGTTACTCACTGATTGTAGGTTGTCTTACTACAGCGTGAGAGCACTGAGCGGTTACTCACTGATTGTAGGTTGTCTTACTACAGCGTGAGAGCACTGAGCGGGTTACTCACTGATTGTAGGTTGTCTTACTACAGCGTGAGAGCACTGAGCGGGTTACTCACTGATTGTAGGTTGTTCAGGTTGTACAGGTTTTTCCATTTTGAGCATGTTTGTGTGTCCCAGTAATATTGGGTGTAGTGTAACTGTCGCGTTTCTCTCTCTTACTCACGAATGTGGGCGCAGGATTCTCCTCCTCCTCTGCTCTTATGGCACCGCCCCGTTCCATTGTGTTCTGGTGTCAGGGTGTCTTGTCATGCACGGTGTGGTGTCTGCCTAGGCCTCTTACACCCATGTGATTCATCACGTCATTGTCTGGAAGGAGGCTTGCTGGCAGTGGGGTAATCCAGGTTGAAGCTAAGTGACATTGCATCATTGTCCTGATTCCTTTTGTTACTAGTGTTGTGGCTCCAAATGATCCCACATTCTGATCTCTAAACTGTAGTATAAAGTGTGTGTGTGTGTGTGTGTGTGTGTGTGTGTGTGTGTGTGTGTGTGTGTGTGTGTGTGTGTGTGTGTGTGTGTGTGTGTGTGTGTGTGTGTGTGTTGAGGTGACCTCAGTAATATAGTGTTGCTGTGTGAATGGCCAAGACAGGCTGGGGCCTATTGATTGATGGCTTTGATTCATCCTGTACCCTTGACTTGTTTTTCCTTTGTCTGTGTGAAACAGCCAATGTGGCACGCCGAGGCGGTCTTAACTCTTCATCCCCCTGTAAAGCCCTCTCCCGAGAGAGGAGGAGGCAGGGGGAGACACTGAGCACAGCCTGTCAGGTTGGCGTGACGCGACACTCATAGTCACGATTCCCGGGCGGTGACATGCCTCGTCTGGCCGGCCCAGGTTGATGGTTCATCTGCGGATGGAATTACAGCTGCGTCTGATTGGTGGGTAGGAAGGATCTAGGGGTGATGCTGTCACACCCACTGCCATAAAACAACCTCAAACATGGATAGATTGAGGTAGGTGGCCGTACAGTTGCCGGTTAGACTGCACCCCCCCTCTGCCTCAGAACTAGGAGAAACTGCACTCTGCACATTCGATGCAATTCATAAACACCTCCACAACACAACGCAGGCCAACTGTTTACACAGCTGCCAAAATGCTGAAGTGACATATTGGCTACACTCCAGATTTTAACTTCTCAGGAATAGGCAGTATTCGGAAATTTGGATGACTGAGGTGCCCAAAGTAAACTGCCTGTTACTCAGGACCAGAAGCTAGGATATGCATATAATTGGTAGTATTGGATAGAAAACACTCTAAAGTTTCCAAAACTGTTAAACCAATGTCTGTGAGTATAACAGAACCGATGTGGCAGTCGAAAGCCCGAGGAGAATCCATTCAGATTTTTATTTTCTCGAGTTGGCTACACTCCAGATGTTAACCACTGTTCTTTGACATTGTCTGCTACGGAATGCAGCATGATGTTTACAGGCAGCATGTGGTTAGCTGTGCCAGCTCACTTCCTTTGCAGGGAAGGTGTAGGCCTGTTTCACAAAGCTGCATTGCCTTTCCTTTACGTTCCTCTCTGTGTGAGGGATTTCACCTTCTTTGCTGAGACGTCTCGTTAGTCAAATCAAATCAAGTCAGTTTATTTGTCACGTGCGCAGAATACAACAGGTGTAGACCTTACAGTGAAATGCTTACTCACAGGCTCTAACCAACAGTGCAAAAAAAGGTGAACAATAGGTAAGTAAAGAAATAAAAACAACAGTAAAAAGACAGTGAAAAACAGGCTATAAGAGTAGCTACATACAGACACCGGTTAGTCAGGCTGATTGAGGTAAAGAGCAGAGTAGAAACCACAGCAGGAAACCTCTGCATGGACTAATACAGAAACAGTATAGGCCGAGTGTGTGGGACCTGTGTAGATGCACACACTCACGCACACCATCAGGTTCACTGAACATTCTCAATCTATCCATGTTTGAGGTTGTTTTATGTCAGTGTATATATCCTCCCTACCCACCAATCAGATGCAGCTGTAATTCCATCCGCAGATGAACCATCATCCTGAGCCGGCCAGACAAGGCATGTCACCGCCCGGGAATCGTGACTATGAGTGTTCCGTCACGCCAACCTGACAGGCTGAGCTCCGTGTCTCCCCCCACCTCCTTCCTGTCTCCCCCCTCTCTCCTCCTGCCTCCCCCCCGCCTCCCTCCTGTCTCCCCCTGTCCTTTGTTGGGAGAGGACTTTGTAGGGGGATGAAGAGACAGACAAACACCAAATTGAGACTCTGGACGCAGAATTCTGCAAAAATATCCTCCGTGTACAATGTAGAACACCAAATAATGCATGCAGAGCAGAATTAGGCCGATACCCACTAATGATCAAAATCCAGAAAAGAGCTGTTAAATTCTATAACCACCTAAAAGGAAGCGATTCCCAAACCTTCCACAACAAAGCCATCACCTACAGAGAGATGAACCTGGAGAAGAGTCCCCTAAGCAAGCTGGTCCTGGGGCTCTGTTCACAAACACACCCTACAGAGTCCCAGGACAGCAGCACAATTAGACCCAACCAAATCATGAGAAAACAAAAAGATAATTACTTGACACATTGGAAAGAATTCACAAAAAAACAGAGCAAACTAGAATGCTATTTGGCCCTACACAGAGAGTACACAGAGGCAGAATACCTGACCACTGTGACTGACCCAAAATTAAGGAAAGCTTTGACTATGTACAGACTCAGTGAGCATAGCCTTGCTATTGAGAAAGGCCGCCGTAGGCAGACATGGCTCTCAAGAGAAGACAGGCTATGTGCTCACTGCCCACAAAATGAGGTGGAAACTGAGCTGCACTTCCTAACCTCCTGCCCAATGTATAACCATATTAGAGAGACATATTTCCCTCAGATTACACAGATCCACAAAGAATTCAAAAACAAATCCAATTTTGAAAATCTCCCATATCTGCTGGGTGAAATTCCACAGTGTGCCATCAAAGCAGCAAGATTTGTGACCTGTTGCCACGAGAAAAGGGCAACCAGTGAAGAACACGCACCATTGTAAATACAACCCATATCTATGCTTATTTATTTTATCTTGTGTCCTTTACCATTTGTACATTGTTCAAACACTGTATATATATATATATATATATATATATATGACATTTGTAATGTCTTTTATTGTTTTGAAACTTCTGTATGTGTGATGTCTACTGTTAATTGTTATTGTTTATTTCACTTTATATATTATCTACCTCGCTTGTTTTGGCAATGTTAACACATGTTTCCCATGCCAATAAAGCCCTTGAATTGAATTGAGTTAAGACCGGCCGGTGTGCCACACTGGCTGTTACACACACACACACACAATGTACTAGCATTTTATCATGGTTATACATCCTCTTTCCCTCCTGTGCTTTTATAGCAGGGTGAGTAAGGGCAGAACATTACTGTTGTACACATTCATCTATGTTGAGTGTTGAGGGGTTCAGCTGTGTAATATATGCCAGACAGTGATGTTCATTAACAAGGAGTGGCTCTCCTGCCTGCACAGCAAGCCTGCGGATGAGAGAAATAGGCCCAATGGTCTTCCTTTGAGAGACTGAAGCAAACTAACATTTCATCCTTCACTAGGTCACATGATTATTAGCTTCTGGAGGCCATGTTATTTCAAGCAGAAACGTTGCTGTATCAGGGATTAATGCAGCTCTGCGTAGTTGTGAACTTGCGATAATGCGGTCCACCAATTTGGCAAATTAGCTCTATACCGTACAACCGTGCGTAGCATGGTTTGGTAAGCTATTTGCAGACCCTCAAGTTGTATTCAATGAACCGGTAACTGTTTTTTTTTGGGGGGGGGATTACAAGCACTCTGCTGCCTTGTGTGAAAGGATGTAAAGCTTTCTATAAAGTAAAATGCTATGTGTATCACATTTAACGTTTATTTTGATGAGTACATGAATTAAAACATATATTCTTGGACATTTTTGCATTTTTTTTTGGAGACGCAGTAGCAGATTTGATGGCCTATGGCCCTACGATGTGTGTTGATGGGAAACGGCAAACAGCAGGGTGAGTGAGCCTGGCCTCAGTATCGATGTTCACTGGCTCAGGCATGTGAGGAAGTCCATGTGATCCAGGAGATCTACAATACCCAGCTGTCTGTTTTTCTATACAGACCGAGCTATGTGAGGAGGCTCTGCTACACTACAGATGGCTCCAACACACACACACACACACACACACACACACACACACACACACACACACACACACACACACACACACACACACACACACACACACACACACACACACACACACACACACACACACACACACACACACACACACAGAGTGTGATCAGGGAATGCTCTGGCCCTTTTAGAGGTAGAATCATCAGCTGTTATAATTCAACGTCCAACTGACCGCTTTCTCACCAGGCTGTGCTCACTCCATATGCTCTGGTTTGATCAGGAGGCCTAACATGGAGTCACTATGGGATTATTCATAGCAGAGAGGACACTAGTCCTCGACCTTTCAGACTCCGAGTGAGACTTGCTTGCTGACTTGCCTCTACTCCGTCACAGAGTAATTAGTCGGTCTTATCTTTTGGCTCAATTTTTGGGCCAAAACAACAACAAGACGGCTGTGGGTGGAGTATAGGGCCAGATCTCCTGTTGACACAGATCTGGGAACAGACAGAGGAAGCCTCGCCGATGGCATTTATCACGTAGTAAGAATCACAGGAAGGAGTAGTGATTGAGTAGAGGCGTCTCAGGATGAGATCATGCCGAGGCAGCAACGTGCTTCCTGATTCCCCTGATTCCCCATGGAGGACCACAGTCCTCTGACACTGGTCAATAATTCACCACAATTTGACCACAGTGCTAGAGATTAGTGTCTGTCTGATATTAAGTGACCATAACCAATAATTAGCCCCACATTGACATGATGTTAGTAAGGTTTGGTATAAATTGAAGTTTGAAATGGAAGCATCTGTTAAAAGCAAGTGAAAATTTCCTAGTAAATGAGGAATGTTTCCCAAGCATTCACCACAGCTCTGACCTTCTTCAATGGGAAATCATTAACGTGCTTCATCACAAACTTGGCTGTTGGCCAGTTTCTGGAATATTTGTCTATGGATTTAATGACAAGCTCATATTATGCAACTAGGAAGTGTGGTATGAGAACAGTGTGAAAGTACGAGGCTAGATCCTTTTTCCCTTCAAGAAGACTTTGAAGTACGTTACAATGATCAGTGATGATGACAGTATCTTGCCTGTCTGGTTGTCTGTTCTCTAAATACATCTATTTGAAGTCTGTCTGCTGGCTGGTTTGAGGCTGTGGATGACAGTCTTCCTATGTGAGTCTGCCAGATCACTATGCACAGACTCACATGCTCATATGGCAGAAGAGATGCTGCACTGTACTTGGCTCAGTGACCATAGTGACCATCTCCCTGCTCTACTAGGCTGTACCTAGACGCACGTTCCGGATGTGAAGTTTAAGGTTCAATTACGGGTGACCAGACCCACTCTCAGCAATTGAATCAATGCAGTCTTGTCAGAGTGTCTACATGGGAATGGTTATTCTGAAATATCTGCCACTGAGAGAGAGGGGAGAGGGGGGAGCGGCGTAGGATGAGAGAGAGGGGAGGGGGGTGGGAGGGAGAGCGGCGTAGGATGAGAGAGAGGGGTGGGAGGGAGGGAGAGCGGTGTAGGATGAGAGGGGAGGGGGTGGGTGGGAGAGCGGCGTAGGATGAGAGAGAGGGGAAGGGGGTGGGAGGGAGGGAGAGCGGCGTAGGATGAGAGAGAGGGGAGGGGGTGGGAGGGAGGGAGAGCGGCGTAGGATGAGAGAGAGGGGAGGGGGTGGGAGGGAGGGAGAGCGGCGTAGGATGAGAGAGAGGGGAGGGGGTGGGAGGGAGGGAGAGCGGCGTAGGATGAGAGAGAGGGGAGGGGGTGGGAGGGAGGGAGAGCGGCGTAGGATGAGAGAGGGGGAGGGGGTGGGAGGGAGAGCGGCGTAGGATGAGCGAGCGATAAAGACGGTGAGAGAGGAAGAGTGACAGAGAGGTAGAGAAAAAGGCCAGTGCACAGCCAGTGTACAAACTGAAGGGGTTTTGAAGTGTGGCTGTGGACAAGCCCTGAATGAGACACTGTATCTCCTGTATGCCACTACGTTCACCAGCTACACCACTGGTCTGCTGCTCCATGGCTGTGGACAAGCCCTGAATGAGACACTGTATCTCCTGTATGCCACTACGTTCACCAGCTACACCACTGGTCTGCTGCTCCATGGCTGTGGACAAGCCCTGAATGAGACACATCTCCTGTATGGTCACCAGCTACACCACTGGTCTGCTGCTCCATGGCTGTGGACAAGCCCTGAATGAGACACTGTATCTCCTGTATGCCACTACGTTCACCAGCTACACCACTGGTCTGCTGCTCCATGGCTGTGGACAAGCCCTGAATGAGACACTGTATCTCCTGTATGCCACTACGTTCACCAGCTACACCACTGGTCTGCTGCTCCATGGATGGATGTCCTGCTGACATAATCAAGTCCCTGGGCCTTTTCTAAACAAACTAAGAAGGGACTACAGATGACAATTATTTGGCTGGTACAATCTGGCACATTTACAGAGAATCTTGATCAATGTGCATTGTCCAATAAACATAAAAGTAATGGATTTGTTAAAGAAAGATCGAGGCCTACCCACACATTGTTGAACGTTTACAATATTATTGTGCAACGTTTAGACCCAAAGGTCTTCGACATCGTGACTTTACTCTTTGTACCCTGGATACACTACCTCTAAAGTAAAAATACAACAATGCGCTAGGATGGTCAACAACTGCTTTTGAAGGTGAAGAGGTCATGCAGTGGCTGTGGGGATCTGTAGTAATTAAGTCTGCTAATTAGCAGCGGGGTCGTCTCTCCCCGTGTGTGTGTGTGTCCTCATTATGTTCATATCTCCGATGCAAAAACAACCTAGCTGGATGTAGACAGCAGCTCCTCCGTGATGTATATTGCCTCACCCAGGCTCCATCCATAATGCTATTTATAGCCACCCATGTTGTTTCAGAATAACACCAAGCCTCCTGCTCTCCTGCACATCAGCCCATATGTAGGTAGTTAAGGGTAGTATGCGAAACCAATAAGCATCTGTGCATACTTGAACCACATTCTGTATTGTAGATATGTAGTGGTGTAATTATGTTATATGGTATACTGTTTTATGTGTAATCTTAATGTGTTTGGACTGCAGGAAGAGTAGATGCTGTCTTGGCAACAGCTAATTGGGATCCCTAATAAATACCAATCATTTAGTATGGTTACATGCAGAATATAATATGATTATTGTGAATGGTCAGATTAATATAACAGTTAGATTGAAGTGTTTTACATGCTTTGCAAGAAGAACGATCTCCCTAATAATCCTGTTTTGACATGGACACATCTAAACGCAGGCTACCTGATGGGACTTTTGATACATGCAGAAAATCGGCAGTGACCATGTTATTTTTTGTGAAGCTTATTTAATTCTAAGTTTGGACATTCAAGTTTGTATTTGAAAACTATTTCTAAGATGCATACTTTTAGAGTTTTTCCGAACTCACTTCAGTCGTGCGATAGAAGGAACGCTGGTGCTGATCGTGCTAGCACACCCGCTGATCAAATCTAACTCTGGTTTAAGACATTTACATGTCCTAAAAATCAGACTGATTGCTCAGAAAACCATGTGTTTTAATTGGCTAATGCTTACTTCGATTATGACCTGAAGATGATTTTTAAGATGAGCAGAATAAGGTGTTTACATGACTATTGGTATATTCAACCTTCTGCCATAATCCGTTTAACATCTAATTATTAGTGTGCATGTAGACACACACTGTGCCCTATTCTTTCTTCATCACCTGTTGATCTGGTCTTCTGCTCTTAAAGGGCAGACATCTCTCCCATGTCTGTAAGTGTTCTATTGTCATGCAACTTTGCACTGTAGTCTAATTAAAACCAGAGCTGGGTTCAAATACACAGCCCGAAATGAGTACTTTGAATGGTTATTTGTAAAAACCAAAATGTCTACCAAGTTGTATTTGAGTCTTTTTCAAATACTTTCCAAGTCTTTATCTGTACATGTATTCTCGTTCCCAGAAAGAGTCTATGAGAAAATATGTTTCCTGGAATAGTGTTTTGACAGTGGATAGCACCTATTTATGAAGTAGATTTTACTTAGAATGACCGTGCTTTGTTGATGTAAAATATAATGTCTTGGTCTCAAAGATCAGCCAGCCTCTCATATCAGAGAGCAGATTTGGAGGTTTCCTGGAAAAGCAAAAAGGGACTCGTCAGACTGTCTAATGATGGTCATTTCCTGACCGCCCCTCACTCTTTCCTCATGGGCGGGACGGCCCATTCAGCTGCCGAACCAACACCATGTCAGATCACTACTATAGATAGACAGCACCAATGGTCTAGACAGCAGAAGCACCAATGTTCGGTCTGCGACTGAGTAGCTTTATAAACCCAGGAAAGTCTCCTGACCAACATGACTTGACCAAGATCTGACCAGAGTTGATATTTAGTGTAGTTATAGCTAGCACCCATTGTTTTTCCTGGTCAAGTCACATGTTCAGGTAAAATACCTGGGCCCACAGCCACTCCAGACTCCAGGGCCCCACAGCCACTCCAGACTCCAGGGCCCCACAGCCACTCCAGACTCCAGGGCCCCACAGCCACTCCAGACTCCAGGGCCCCACAGCCACTCCAGACTCCAGGGCCCCACAGCCACTCCAGACTCCAGGGCCCCACAGCCACTCCAGACTCCAGGGCCCCACAGCCACTCCAGACTCCAGGGCCCCACAGCCACTCCAGACTCCTGGGCCGTAGCTGAATCAGTCAGGTTTAATGTGTGGCTACAGGGTGATAAACGGCTCTGTAAAACAGGTCTGCATTCCCACTGATAACGATACCTAGACTGAGTAATGAGAGAGAAGAGCCTGCCTTAATGCCTAGCCATTTTAATCTTGACAGAGTAACGGCAGTTAAGCTGTGGAATTTCCGTCTTCCATCCACAACTGCATCAGAGAAATCGCCAGCGATAAAAGAGGAAGGGAGAGATTATGGTCAAATATCTCTGTGCTCCCTGCTATCAAAGGAACTCGCATCTGTTTAGTCAGATGAAAGAGAAAGAGATGGGTTGTTTTTTAAATGTAACTGATTGAGCTGCTACCTTGTTGTAGTCCTATAGCCTGGTCCCTGGTCTGTTTGTCCTGTCTGTCTTACCACCTTGCCAAGACAGCACAAATGGGACCGGGCTAGACTGCAAGCTATAAATCACATGGTGAAGTTTACAAATCTGATAAGAGAAGGAAATGCACAGTTTTTACCTCAAAGGCTAACCCAATAGAACGACTTCCAGGATGTGTGGTTATCTGCTTTACAGTGTGAGAGAAATCTAAACGTACCAAACTATATTTTGTACAGTCCTGAGACCAGGGTTCTTGCTATTTATGGTGCCTGTTGATTTATAGCACTACAGTCAGTGTAGAGCTGATCATACATTACAGTGGACTGGATAAGGCTCTGTGCATCCGGCCGGCCGACCCCACCTCCTCCTCTGTGTGATTACAACTCCTGGCTGGTAGTTTTTCTTCTGCTCCTGGAGGGGGTGGGGAGGGGATGGGGGGGCAGGCTAAAGTGTTTTCTAACTGCAGCTGTGCTGTGCAGTAGTGAGTTTATTAATGTGTTGGCAGGCAGGCAGCTGGTGCTCCTGAACAGGCTCAGGAACTCCCTCCCTCCCTGTGGACCTCCCCAGTCCTCATGCGACCTGGCTGTAACATCAACAAAGCTACACAGAACAGTACAGTCTGAAAGCAGCCCTCTGTGCATGGAACATATCAACTAAAAGGAACTGAAGTGGATCATCAACGTGAGGTCTGTTTCAGAGCGAAGACGGCATGAGGTGCTGGATGTTATGGTGACGATAACACCGCAGCATGGAGGATAATGCCATGTATAACCAGTCACAGACATATTTGTCGAAGCCTACAGTCTAAAAATGTTTTGCTCCCTGTTGCCTTACTGTTTTCTATTACCACGACAACCAACATGATATGTTGACTCTTGGATGCCTAGCGGAGTGTGTACCAGTCCTAGTGGCCTAGATAGATGAAGTGAGTGTTTAAGCAAGTAGTTACTTAGCTGTACATTTAGCCCTGGAGAACAGTGTGATTGAGTAGACGGTGATATGAATATACTATGATGTAATGAGCCTGTAGGTGTTAATTGTTCTGATGGAATGCCAGCCCCGTGTGCTCTCTAATGGAGAGGACCATAATGGGGAAACATTCATTAAGCGTAATTGCAGAGGGATGGAGACACAAGTGCACACAAGTACTCACACGTACACACACGTACACACACTCCTAATCTAATGACGCAACATCCCACCGTGAACAAAATGTCTGGAAGCCATAGTTTTAATCCACAACTGCTGTACTAGATCATATTAGATCAGCTATGACTCCCGCTGCTCATTTCATTTGTGTGTGTGTGTCACTAATAGCATGAAAAAGGCACGGTTGTGGAACTAATGTTAATGAGTTAGAATGCAGTCAACAATGTCAGATCATCGCTCCTTTTTATTTAAAATTCATTGATTTAATAATGCATTTTTGATTAAAGAGAGCCATTTTTCTTCTCTTTCTCTCTCCAACCGTGTAGAAGTGTAATTTCTGCAAGTTGGTCATTAATCACTATTTGTGCAACGAGAGAACTCACTGAAAAGGTATTTGTCCTCAGCTTAAAGGAGATTGTTGAACACATTACGTTGCTGGATGTGTTTGATAAAGGATATTACTAACAGAATACGTTTGAAGCTGTGCATGTCTCTGTAACTAGGCAGTATCGGAAGTGCAATGGTGTACGTTGTAAACTTCAAGCACTCTCATGTCTGTTCCCCCCCTTCCCCCAAATATGTGTGGTTCTCCAATCCCCATCCTGTAATCTGCAATGTGAACGCTGGTCCTGTGTGAGCACATTTAGAATTGTTCTTACTCACAACATTAAGGAAGCCCCCCCCCACCCGCCTTTCTCTCTCCCCCTCCCTGCTGAATCCCATCTGTTTGTGTTGATGATATCTCGAGTCTCGTTGACGCAGAGGCTTTGTCAAAACCTCCAAAACAGTGTTCTAGCAGGACTTTTTAAGATACGTTTTCTCCTAAGGGGCTAGTTTCTGTTATTTTTGTGAATAGAAGAGGTCTGGTCTTTTTCAGTCTCGTTTACAATGTGAAGGAACAGTGGTTTACCCCTGTGGTCCTTGCTGAAATATTTTACTTGGCCTTTTTTACACTGGCATCATCTTCATCTCTTGTGCTTCTCTCAGCTACTGCATGATTTATCACATCACCTCCTCTCCTCCCTCTCTCAATACAGCAGTCCATAGCTGCAGGGCTCGCCCTTATGATGCCATCGTCTTGTTAATAGTTGGTTGGGGAGCACATGGAAGCCATTATGCTGCATTGGAGAGGAAGGCATTCTCAGGGAGTTGGAGTGAGTCTTGAAACTAATGTGAAAACGAATTGTGTGTGTATTGGCTGTGAAGACAGTTAAGCTGAGCTATCACCCTGATCAATCTGACAGTGTGGGGCTCTCAGTAGAAAACAAGGCTGCAGGACCTCCAGGCTAGTTTATATCCTCTCTGCCTTAACTCACTACTCTCCCTGTCTCCCTCTTTTTCTCTCCTCATCCCCTGTCTCTTTTTCTCTCCTCATCCCCTGTCTCTCTTTCTCTCCTCATCCCCTGTCTCTCTTTCTCTCCTCATCCCCTGTCTCTCTTTCTCTCCTCATCCCCTGTCTCTCTTTCTCTCCTCATCCCCTGTCTCTCTTTCTCTCCTCATCCCCTGTCTCTCTTTCTCTCCTCATCCCCTGTCTCTCTTTCTCTCCTCATCCCCTGTCTCTCTTTCTCTCCTCATCCCCTGTCTCTCTTTCTCTCCTCATCCCCTGTCTCTCTTTCTCTCCTCATCCCCTGTCTCTTTCTCTCCTCATCCCCTGTCTCTCTCTCCTCATCCCCTGTCTCTCTCTCTCTCCTCATCCCCTGTCTCTCTCTCTCTCCTCATCCCTCATCCCCTGTCGCTCTCTCTCTCCTCATCCCCTGTCGCTCTCTCTCTCCTCATCCCCTGTCGCTCTCTCTCTCCTCATCCCCTGTCTCTCTCTCTCTCCTCATCCCCCGTCTCTCTCCTCATCCCTCATACCCTGTCTCTCTCTCTCTCTCTCCTCATCCCCTGTCTCGCTCTCCTCCTCATCCCCTGTCTCGCTCTCCTCATCATCCCCTGTCTCGCTCTCCTCATCATCCCCTGTCGCTCTCCTCATCATCCCCTGTCTCTCTCTCTCATCATCCCCTGTCTCTCTCTCATCATCCCCTGTCTCTCTCTCATCATCCCCTGTCTCTCTCTCTCATCATCCCCTGTCTCTCTCTCTCTCCTCATCCCCTGTCTCTCTCTCTCTCCTCATCCCCTGTCTCTCTCTCTCTCCTCATCCCCTGTCTCTCTCTCTCTCCTCATCCCCTGTCTCTCTCTCTCTCCTCATCCCCTGTCTCTCTCTCTCCTCCTCATCCCCTGTCTCTCTCTCTCCTCCTCATCCCCTGTCTCTCTCTCTCCTCACCATCCCCTGTCTCTCTCTCCTCATCATCCCCTGTCTCTCTCTCCTCATCATCCCCTGTCTCTCTCTCCTCATCATCCCCTGTCTCTCTCTCCTCATCCCCTGTCTCTCTCTCGATCTCTCTATATCTCTTGATGAAGCCGTATCATCGGTTCGTGTCTTCATCACAAGCTAATTTCCTCTAAGCAGTTGTCACCCCCCCATGGGATTCTTTAGATGATGGTGGTTTTGTATCTGTTAGTTTGAACAGTTTCAGCAGCTGATGTCAAGGCGTCCTCGCTGGGCGGAGAAGTGAGGGCTTGCTCATCACAACAGTGGATTATGTGACGGTGGCGTTCGTTGTTCGCGACGCCATGTCCGACGTCACCGCGATGACTGTTTGATTTGGAGGTGGGCTTGTAGGGAGCGAGCTACGACTTTTAATTGCCTGTCAGAGACTGATGTGTGAGCTAAGTCACACCCCTCAGTGGTAGAATAGCTCGACAGCAGCTAGCGACGGTCCGAGACCTCGTTAAAGCAATCCAATTAATAGAGCTGATGGAAATGGAAATGAGCTACAAAGGCAGCGAGCGTTTCCTCCTTGCTTCAGCCGACTAGTGATTACTGTGGGATGTGTTTATGACCCATAGCAGGAACATGGACATGACATATTTGAAGATGACTGACATTTTCACCACTTACCCTGCATGGACAGATTAACACAATTCTGGATGTCCGTAAAAAACAACAACCATTTTTTAGGGAGGTCTAGGCATGATTTTGGATTGAATCCTGCAAGAAAGTCTGTGTTCATTTTGAAACGCTAGGGCCTGTCATGCAAGAATTGCCCCTGACACATGTAATCCTTCACCTAGTTTGAGATAGTGCCAGGATTTCTGAGTCCAACTACAATGTCTCCAAAACCAGCTCTGACTCATGTGTTGCGTTGGAGTTCACAATAGAGACAGAACAGAGGGGGAAACATGCCCTTTAAACCCCTTCAACCAAACATTTACATATTTCTGTTACAGCTTGAATTGTAAACGTTCCAACGGCTGCTTAGTGTGAATGTATGCATCCTGAATTGAGTGCACAAAACATTAGGAACACCTGCTCTTTCCATGACAGACTGACCAGGGGAATGCAGGTGAAAGCTATGATCCCTTATTGATGTCACTTGTTACATCCACTTCAGCCAGTGTAGATGAAGGGGAGGAGCCAGGTTAAGTAAGGATTTTTAAGCCTTGAGACATGGATTGTGTATGTGTGCCGTTCAGAGGGTGAATGGGCAAGACAAAAGATGTGCCTTTGAACAGAGTATGGTAGTAGTTGCCAGGCGCACCGGTTTGAGTGTGTCAAGAACTGCAACACTGCTGGGTTTTTCATGCTCAACATTTTCCCGTGTGTATCAAGAATGGTCCACCGCCAAAAGGATATCCAGATAGGTTGCCGTGGTGCCTTCTGGGTAACCGCTACTGTCAGATGTCCTGTCCTCCCTTTAGGCCGGTTCCTCTACGACCCACAGCAGCTAACACCATGTGTGAGATGTAGGCACATTGTCCTCTGTCTCTGCTTTGATTCCTTTGTCTCAGTGCCTCATTCAGGCAGATGACTTTTAATTCAAAGGATTCCACCCGTAGAATGAATCGTGATTTCATTAGGAGAGGAAGATAAACATTTAGTGTGGCAAAAAAGTATTTAGTCAGCCACCAATTGTGCAAGTTCTCCCACTTAAAAATATGAGAGGCTGTAATTTTCATCATAGGTACACTTCAACTATGACAGACAAAATGAGAAAAAAAATCCAGAAAATCACATTGTAGAATTTTTTAAATGAATTTATTTGCAAATTATGGTGGAAAATAAGTATTTGGTCAATAACAAAAGTTTATCTCAATACTTTGTTATATACCCTTTGTTGGCAATGACAGAGGTCAAATGTTTTCCGTAAGTCTTCACACTGTAAGTCTTCACACTCCACACACTGTTGCTGGTATTTTGGGCCATTCCTCCATGCAGATTTCCTCTAGAGCAGTGATGTTTTGGGGCTGTTGCTGGGCAACACGGACTTTCAACTCCCTCCAAAGATTTTCTATGGGGTTGAGATCTGGAGACTCGCTAGGCCACTCCAGGACCTTGAAATGCTTCTTACAAAGCCACTCCTTCGTTGCCCAGGCGGTGTGTTTGTGATCATTGTCATGCTGAAAGAACCAGCCACGTTTCATCTTCAATGCCCTTGCTGATGGTAGGCTTTGTTACTTTGGTCCCAGCTCTCTGCAGGTCATTCACTAGGTCCCCCGTGTGGTTCTGGGATTTTTGCTCACCGTTCTTGTGATAATTTTGTCCCCACGGGGTGAGATCTTGCGTGGAGCCCCAGAACGAGGGAGATTATCAGTGGTCTTGTATGTCTTCAATTTCCTAATAATTGCTCCCACAGTTGATTTCTTCAAACCAAGCTGCTTACCTATTGCAGATTCAGTCTTCCCAGCCTGGTGCAGGTCTATAATTTTGTTTCTGGTGTCCTTTGACAGCTCTTTGGTCTTGGCCATAGTGGAGTTTGGAGTGTGACTATTTGAGGTTGTGGACATGTCTTTTATACTGATAACAAGTTCAAACAGGTGCCATTAATACAGGTAACGAGTGGAGGACAGAGGAGCCTCTTAAAGAAGAAGTTACAGGTCTGTGAGAGCCAGAAATCTTGCTTGTTTGTAGGTGACCAAATACTTATTTTCCACCATATTTTGCAAATAAATTCATAAATTGATTTTGTTTTTTCCCTCATTTCGTCTGTCATAGTTGAAGTGTACCTATGATGAAAAATACAGGCCTCACATCTTTTTAAGTGGGAGAACTTGCACAATTGGTGGCTGACTAAATACTTTTTTGCCCCACTGTATAATGGAAACACACACAGACACAATGCGTGGCAAGGAATAAGTTAGGTCTTAAATATTTCAAAAACGCCATCCCATTGTATTTGGGACAAATCATTCACTACACCCTAAACTTCAACTAAATCTTGTAACAAATGTGTAAATTGAGCAAGTTAAGGTGACTAAACCCTGGATTGTAACCTGTCATGCTGAAAACATGTTGATACAACAGTAGCTAAGATGGGGAGAGTTCAGTCCATAATAAACAGTTGCTGTGCCTTTTTAACTATGCTGTCAACAAAGCAGGTCCTACAGGTTTTGTCGCACCCGGACTACTGTTTAGTCTTGTGGTCAGGTGCCACAAGGAGGGACCTCGGGAAAATTACAATTGGCTCAGAACAGGGCAGGACGGCTGGCCCTTAAATGTAAACAGAGCGATAACATTGTAAATCTCTCATGGATCAAAGTGGAGAGATTGACTTCTTCACTCCTTGTTTTTGTAAGAAGTGTTGACACGCTGAATGTACCGAGCTGTCTGATTTTAAACAACTAGCACCCAGCTCGGACACCCATACATACCCCACAAGACATTTCACCAGAGGTCTCTTCACAGTCCCCAAGTCCAGAACAGACTATGGGAGGTGCACAGTACAACAGAGCCATAACTATATTGAACTATTCCACATCAGATTTTAAAAACAGATAAAAATACCTTATGGAACAGCGCAGACTGAAGACACACACACACACACAGATACACCTGATAAGACACGCGCTCTACACACACACCTGTGCATGGATGTTGAGGTGGTGGTGGTCTGAGGGAACACACTGAATGTGTTGGGTAAGTTGTTATGTAATGTGAAGTCATGTTTTATTTGAATCAGTATTTAACTGTCTTATGTTGCTGGACCCCCAGGAAGTGTAGCTGCTGCCTTGGCAAGAACTAATGGGGATCCATAATAAATACAAACACAACTAAAACCACACATCCAGTCAGCCTGGCTTCACATCACTGTACTGCAGGTCATTTGAAGAGAGCCATTTCCCCTGTGGTACAAAATGCCCATTTGTTTCTGGCTCTGATCTTCCCCTGCATCACATGACCTCATCCATGGCTGCTGTTGATCTTATCCCCATGTACTCCTCTCCTGCCCCTAGGAACTCTGATATCCACTGGTTCTATCCTCTGACTACCCTCAGATCTCCACTGGTTCTATCCTCTGACTACCCTCAGATCTCCACTGGTTCTATCCTCTGACTACCCTCAGATCTCCACTGGTTCTATCCTCTGACTACCCTCAGATCTCCACTGGTTCTATCCTCTGACTACCCTCTGTGATCTCCACTGGTTCTATCCTCTGACTACCCTCAGATCTCCACTGGTTCTATCCTCTGACTACCCTCAGATCTCCACTGGTTCTATCCTCTGACTACCCTCTGTGATCTCCACTGGTTCTATCCTCTGACTACCCTCAGATCTCCACTGGTTCTATCCTCTGACTACCCTCAGATCTCCACTGGTTCTATCCTCTGACTACCCTCAGATCTCCACTGGTTCTATCCTCTGACTACCCTCTGATCTCCACTGGTTCTATCCTCTGACTACCCTCAGATCTCCACTGGTTCTATCCTCCTCTGATCTCCACTGGTTCTATCCTCTGACTACCCTCAGATCTCCACTGGTTCTATCCTCTGACTACCCTCAGATCTCCACTGGTTCTATCCTCTGACTACCCTCAGATCTCCACTGGTTCTATCCTCTGACTACCCTCTGTGATCTCCACTGGTTCTATCCTCTGACTACCCTCAGATCTCCACTGGTTCTATCCTCTGACTACCCTGATCTCCACTGGTTCTATCCTCTGACTACCCTCTGTGATCTCCCTGGTTCAGATCTCAGATCTCCACTGGTTCTATCCTCTGACTACCCTCAGATCTCCACTGATCTCCACTGATCTTCTATCCTCTGACTCAGATCTCCACTGGTTCAGATCTCCACTGGTTCTATCCTCTGACTACCCTCAGATCTCCACTGGTTCTATCCTCTGACTACCCTCAGATCTCCACTGGTTCTATCCTCTGACTACCCTCAGATCTCCACTGGTTCTATCCTCTGACTACCCTCAGATCTCCACTGGTTCTATCCTCTGACTACCCTCAGATCTCCACTGGTTCTATCCTCTGACTACCCTCTGTGATCTCCACTGGTTCTATCCTCTGACTACCCTCAGATCTCCACTGGTTCTATCCTCTGACTACCCTCAGATCTCCACTGGTTCTATCCTCTGACTACCCTCAGATCTCCACTGGTTCTATCTAAACCTGATGATTGCGCACTGGCACAGTCCTCCTAATCATTAATCCTTAACTAGGCCTGTTCTATTCACTGGGAATTCTGGTGGTGTAGGGATGACTTCTAATAACTGGGGACCACTGCAATTAGCCTAGTAAGGCATTTCTATCTCTGGGTCTGTATTCACAGAGATTCCCAGAGTAGAAGTGTTGGTCTATGATCAGGTCTTATTCATTATCTGAAAGGCAAAACTGTTCCTAGATCAGCACTTCTACTGTGAATATTGGCCCTGGTTTTTTCCTACTGCCATTACCCCTACAATTCCCCCACCTAATTCCAAAAGTTCCATGGAGATGGGTTGTTTGTGCTCTGCTCAGCTGTTGTGCTTGTGTTCACCCATGATTAATTTAGAATGGCCTCGGGACTGAACAGCCAGGCTAAGAGGCTAGGTTACGCAGAAGGGGATCTGGTGACTCCTGGAACAAAGACAATGGTTTGAGTGGGAGACTTGGATAGAGAATGATAGACGACGAGAGAGCAGTTGGAGAGATGACGAGAGAGCAGTTGGAGAGATGACGAGAGAGCAGTTGGAGAGATGACGAGAGAGCAGTTGGAGAGATGACGAGAGAGCAGTTGGAGAGATGACGAGAGAGCAGTTGGAGAGATGACGAGAGAGCAGTTGGAGAGATGACGAGAGAGCAGTTGGAGAGATGACGAGAGAGCAGTTGGAGAGATGACGAGAGAGCAGTTGGAGAGATGACGAGAGAGCAGTTGGAGAGATGACGAGAGAGCAGTTGGAGAGATGACGAGAGAGCAGTTGGAGAGATGACGAGAGAGCAGTTGGAGAGATGACGAGAGAGCAGTTGGAGAGATGACGAGAGAGCAGTTGGAGAGATGACGAGAGAGCAGTTGGAGAGATGACGAGAGAGCAGTTGGAGAGATGACGAGAGAGCAGTTGGATGGAGGGAGAGGAATGCTGTTGCTGCTGTGTCTCCCTGCCTGTCTGGTCTGGCCACATGACCTCCAAAGCACCTCATACACAGGCTCCCTGGGTAGAACAATCCCTCACTCCTATGATTACCATTTCTGTGTAGTTTGAGGGGCTAATATCTATTTTGATGCCCATTGCTTCTTTTTTTGTGTTATGCTGGTGTGGATATTCAATCAATCAATCAATCAATCAATCAATCAATCAATCAATCAAATGTAATTATAAAGCTCTTTTTACATCAGCCGATGTCACAAAGAAAGTGCTGTATAGAAACTAGATGTAGAAGCACGGTGGCTAGGAAAAACTCCCCAGAAAGGCCGGAACCTAGGAAGAAACCGAGAGAGGAGCCAGGCTCTGAGGGGTGGCCAGTCCTCTTCTGGCTGTGCCGGTTGGAGATTATAACAGAACATGGCCGAGATGTTCAAGCATTCATAGATGACCAGCAGGGTCAGATAATAATTAATCACAGTGGTTGTGAAGGGTGCAACAGGTCAGCACCTCAGGAGTAAATGTCATTTGGCTTTCCATAGCCGATCATTCAGAGTTCGAGACAGCAGGTTCGGTAGAGAGAGAGAGTCCAAAACAGCAGGTCCTGGACACGGTAGCACGTCTGGTGAACAGGTCAGGGTTCCATAGCCGCAGGCAGAACAGTTGAAACTGGAGCAGCAGTATGATTAGGTGGACTGGGGACAGCAAGGAGTCATCAGGCCAGGTAGTCCTGAGGCATGGTCCTAGGGCTCAGGTCCTCTGAGAGAAGGGGAGAGCGAGCATACTTAAATTAACACAGGACACCGGATAAGACAGGAGAAATACTCCAGATATAACAGACTGACCCTAGCCCCCTGACACACAAAACTATTGCAGCATAAATAATGAAGGCTGAGACAGGAGGGGTCGGGAGACACTGTGACCCTTTCCGACGATACCCTCCCGACAGGGCCAACCAGGCAGGATATAACCCCACCCACTTTGCCAAAGCACAGCACCCTCACCAGTAGAGGGATATCTTCAACCACCAACTTACTACCCTGAGACAATGCCGTGTATAGCCCATGAAGATCTCCTCCACAGCACGAACCCAGGGGGGGTGCCAACCCGCACAGGAAGATCACGTCAGTGACTCAACCCACTCAAGTGACGCACCCCTCCTAGGGACTGCATAGAAGAGCACCAGTAAGCCAATGACTCAGCCTCCGTAATAAGTTTAGAGGCAGAGAATCCCAGTGGAGAGAGGGGAACTGGCCAGGCAGAGACAGCAAGGGTGGTTCGTTGCTCCAGTGCCTTTCCGTTCACCTTCACACTCCTGGGCCAGACTACACCCAATCATATGACCCACTGAAGAGAGTCTTCAATAAAGACTTAAAGGTCGAGACCGAGTTTGTGTATTTTGGAACAGACCAATGAAAAGCTGGCGTGTGTGCTGTTTTGAGTGAAGTTGACAGAAAATAGGTTGCCTTTTACTGCTACAGTACTTGAGGTAAACGTGAGTCAGCAGAAATATTTGACTTCATATTAAATGTTTAATGTTTAAAATCTATTACCCTAGAAACTAGGCTACTTTATGAACTACTCAGCTCTTAGGCTGCTGGAGGACTGAAATTGGAGGGCCTGGATTTTACGACTCTTTTCAGTGTGCCCACAACAATGGGTTATTCCCTGTTTTGTCCTTCTATGCTGCCATCGCTGCTCAGTCAGACCTCCATAGTGGAGGCAAGGAGGTGATATTTGTGTAGTTTTACTGCTAAGTGGCAGGCGGCTCCCTCATGGCCCTGCCTCCTGCAGGTTATAGTCTGTATCCCAAATGGCACCCTATTCAAAGTGCACTACTTCTGAACAAATGGGGAATAGGGTACCATTTGGGATGCGGCCAATAGTCTGACTCTGGATGATTACATCATTGATTGAGGTAATAGATTCGCTGAGCTCTGTGTGGCTCACCACATGTTAGGCCAGCGGTGCTCCTACTCCAACGATGAGTTGCAAGGTACACAGGAGGAAGTGCAGCAGACTGTATTGTAGTACTTTCATCAGTCTGAGGTTTTCTGTTGCTTCAGGCTCAGTTTGTAAAATAATATTTCCAGTGACCGTTCTGCTGTGGGCTGCTTGCTCTGATTTTCATGCGTTTCTTGCCAATCCATACAAATACTGTCAAAGTACTCCTAACTTGATCTAAACCAAAGCTACATCCCATAGATTAATTTATAACACATTTGAATTCTAAACTGCCATAATTCTAAGCTCTAATATCAAATATCAGCAGTGAGATATGAGGTAGGCATTTCTCAATTAAACTCCGGGCACCAGAAGACGATTAAACATGATAAATTAAGCCTATTAAAACCCTGCTCAGTATTACAAAAAAAAAATAGCTGAGATTTTTTTCTTTACTGATAGTTCTCTCCCATCGCAGTGGGGGATGATGAGGCTTTATCTGGAAGGGCAAACATGAAGGCCAGTGAGATATTAATGGTAGTTAGGAAATACTTATAAATGCAGGGAACTTTTGTTCCAAAATGGGCACGGTATCATTTGCGTAACTTCAAAGTTAGGCGAGTGGGTTATACTATTAATTATAGACTGGGTGGTTCAAGCCCTGAATGCTGATTTGGCTGACAGCTGTGGTATATCAGACCATATACCACGGGTTTGATAGAACATTTATTTTTACTGCTCTAGGTAACCAGTTTATAATAGTAATAAGGCACCATGGAGGTTTGTGATATGTGACCAATATACCACGGCTAAGGGCTGTATTCATACACTCCACATTGCGTTGTGCGTAAGAACAGCCCTTAGCCGTGGTATTTTAGCCATACACCACACCCCCTCTGGGCTTGTTGCTTAATTAAACTGAATTTGTGCCAAAAATAACTTTTTCTGTGGTGTTCAGTGTAAGGAAGTGGAATTGTGGTCAGTGATCATAGTACTTGCCCATAGAAGGCAGTTTCTATTATGTGGTTTATGAATAGCTTATCTGTTTAAAACACATATTTTACTATCTCTGGCTGTCTGACCTGTTTTTGAAAACACACGCACGCACACACAGGCTGAGTGAAAACAGCTCTTTGGTACCCACACACTGACCTCCCTCTAGGCCAGTGCTGCCACCACTGTGGCCTCGCCCTCATGTGACTCCCCTCTCCCATCCTCTTTCCCCTGTCACCTGACTCTGATGGATGTCTGACTCGCCCAGAGTGTCAGGCTCGTAAATCACCTGTTACTGTGGCGAGTGCTGTAGAAAACATCCATTAACACAATCCCGACTGGGTGGGGGGTGGGGGTGGGGTCCCAAAATGCAAATGACTGTATGATTTATCAGCTACTGCAACGGGAGGAATGAAGGGAAGAGGGAAAGAATCACTGCTTTTATTGAACGTATTATATTTCATTTAACCTTTATTTAACTAGGCAAGTTCTTATTTGCAATGACGGCCTACCCCGGATGACTCTGGGCCAATTGTGTGCCGCCCAATGGGACTCTCAATCACGGCCAGTTGTGATACAGCCTGGAATCCCTTCCCTCCTCCACCCCTCTCTGGCCATTGGGCTCCCGAGTGGGGCAGCGGTCAGTGCTAGAGGCATCACGAATATATATATTTGGTTTGTTAGTGTGGGATCCATGGACGTATGACATGAGCGTGTGTTTGTCAGTCTGTTATCATTGCTTTTATCTCCTGGCTTGGTTGTCCATGGTGACAGGGGGCTACCCTGATTCCCCCCTTCTGTTAATCCTGCTTGACTCATTTTAATGGGACAGGTTCCCATCAAACACAGCTTGAGGATATAATTTCATCCCAATCAAATTGTCTTCTCACCGCCTGTCGACAGGCCCTTCTTGTCGATTCAACACCTTGCGCCCCAGCTTACAATATTTGTTGACATGTGCGTTGTTATTTTCCTTCTTATCACTTTCTATTAGGCAGGGTTCAATCATAAAAATGTCATCGCCACTATTAAATAAATGACAAATCATGACATTTATAGCTTGTACAATATATTTCCAGACACAAAGAACGTTATTCCTTCCTTAGCTATAGGTCTCTCTCACACACACACACACACACACACACACACACACACACACACACACACACACACACACACACACACACACACACACACACACACACACACACACACACACACACACACACACACACACACACACACACACACACACACACACACACACACACACACACACACAGATAACCTTTTCCATAACGCTGCTAAAGGTAGCATAATAAATTCATTGACACCCTGCTGGCGTGGAAATAATACGATTCATGTTTTTGGAGGCAAAACATGTTTGCACATAGTGTGTGTGCACAAACACCAGCTGAGAAACACAACACACTGGCAGCACTGAGATGAAATGAATAATATGCATGAAAGGTAAAGTAAAAGCCAGGTTTCAAACATGAAACACATAACTGACAAAACAACTCGTCTATCTATAAAATATCTACATTTATTTTCTTTGAATGTACTCATTACAAATCTTGCATTTACAACAAAAATGACGCGTTATATAGGCCTAAACCTTTTGAAAGCAATTTACTACAACTACTACTAATAGAATTGGAACTGGGAAAATTTTTATTTAGTATTAGCTAGAGTCTGAGTTTTATCACATCCTAGATGACAGTTCTGTATGATGTCTCTGTTATCAAAGCTGTAGGGTGATCCTGACTAAGATGTCACGTCCGCCAGCGCCAGTTGTTGCCATGACCTTCTCACCCAACCAGCCCTTCTGCTGTTGTGTTTCTGGTGCATTGTGTTTGAGAAGTATGGAGGTCAGACCGAGGCTAGAGAATACGACTACAGCCTGTATACCACTCAGGACCAGGGTATGTGAGTGAGGAGCGGAGGAGCGGATCGTACCCCATTTGACGGGGCACAGAGCGAGTTTCCCAAAAGCTGGGGCGTCAGCCTTCTCGCCCGCTCCAGTAGAGCTCACTTCACGAGCTCAGGGTATGCCCGGCCCAGCATGCATCTGTAGTCTACTTGTGTGCTGCTATAGCTCCTTGATTTAGCTACTGTCATGGAGCTCACTAAATATTTTCATAAAGAATCTGATAAAACACACAGGTGAAAAATCAAGGTGACTTACAAAGATGGAAAATGAAATAAGACTTATTACTATGTGCTACTTACTACACTAACAGGAAGGAAAGAGGTGGGGGGCTAGCTAAGTGTGTCATGTAGCAAAGTATTTATGAACTAAAAATCACTTCTCTTATCTTTACAATAGGCCTTTATTGATTTTGGCCCAATAGGCCAGGCATATTACCTCTTTCAAGGAGCTTTCCGTTTTGCTAGGGTTATTTTACCTAAAATCGTTAAGGCCTACCTACAGAAAACAACAACAGCAGCAGCAGCAACAACAACAATTATGCATCCTGCCAGCCTGACGAGAGTGGCCCAGAGGGTGTTTAGCATCCCCAGTGGCTCTGCAAGCGTGGAGAGGGTGTTCTCTGTTGCTGGCCTGCTCTCCAGGCACCAACGCATGAGCCTGAAGCCACAGACTCTAGCCAAACTCCTGTTTCTAAAAATTAATTAAAGGCATTGTATACTGAGCCTAGTGAGGCATGTTTATTTTAATTTGTATTTCATTTTCAGTAAGTCACAGCAAAAATGTGAAATGTATAGACTATAATGATTGAATACAACATGTTGTTTAAATAATGAGAGCTTAATGTATGGCCTGGACTGCATGTCCATGTTCCCTGAAAAGTATTTATTTGCAGGCTATAGCCTTGAAATAATGTAGCCTAAATAATTAATTTTATTTTCTTAGACTACCTGTCTGGCTCCTGACCTATTTATGATGTTTATATGCTGTTTAATAACGACATGTAGCCTTTTTGAAATAATGAGTGCTATTTACAGTCTTTCTTACTGTTATGAGAATTTCGTTATCAATGTTCATAAACTTCAATTAATCTACTCAGTCTGCAACCCAGAGTTTGTAAGGTTCTGGTTTAAATTACAGACAGACAGAGTTCCCAGCTTACAATAGTCAAAATGTTTATTCACGAGAGCACTCTGTATAAAGACCATTATACAAAGACATCCATTTTATACCTTTCTCCTGCACATACTTCCACACAAACAGTAGATATCCTACACACATACATACACACGAACAGTAGATATCCTACACACATACATACACACGAACAGTAGATATCCTACACACATACATACACATGAACAGTAGATATCCTACACACATACATACACACAAACAGTAGATATCCTACACACATACATACACATGAACAGTAGATATCCTACACACATACATACACACAAACAGTAGATATCCTACACACATACATACACATGAACAGTAGGTGAGTTGTATCCTTCTCCATAGTTCTCACCACTGTGTATCACTACCCAGCCAACAGTTCCATTCCCCCGAGATTAGAGAAACCTTGAGAAGTACTCCCTGTCCTATCATACGTTTCTCAGAGTTCTAGCCAGGTCGGGTCAAACACAGTTTAATTGTTCTCGGTATTTTCTTAGGCACATACACACACACACACGCACACACAGGTCTCTTCTGAACCTCGGTGGACTTACGCTTAATACTTTAATTATTCCTTATACATGCTACACAAACTATAATCATTAATAGTTAGGTTTCAGGGTGGAATTATTTAATCATTATCTTTAAACATATAAATTCCCTTAACTTACACTTGTTGTTTTATTTCAATTATTTTCATTCAAATTAAATGGTTTGGTTTAAATACTTCAAAACCAAATGGTAGTTCCAGGTAGTCACAAAAATAGATGGGTTGTTGGTTAAATTGGGATTTTAATGGCAATTAAGCAGTTTTTTTCCCCTCCTGTGATCAGGGAGAGGTTTTTAGGGAGCGGTTGGGAAGGATGTGGAGTGCCGGAGCGGTCTTTCCCACCACTCAATTCCTCTCACTCTGCTCAGGACCAGGCAGGGTTTTATCCTCCTGTGAGCAGGGAGAGGTTTTTAGGGAGCGGTTGGGAAGGATGTGGAGTGCCGGAGCGGTCTTTCCCACCACTCAATTCCTCTCACTCTGCTCAGGACCAGGCAGGGTTTTATCCTCCTGTGATCAGGGAGAGGTTTTTAGTGGAGCGGTTGGGAAGGATGTGGAGTGCCGGAGCGGTCTTTCCCACCACTCAATTCCTCTCACTCTGCTCAGGACCAGGCAGGGTTTTATCCTCCTCGATGTGTTTCATTTCAGGGAGGAATGACTGCCCTCCGCTGTGCCCTTGTTCACTTGTCTACACAGAATATGACCGCATTGAGGTGAAATAGGGCAGAGAGGAGTGGAGCATCTTTCTGTATTGAATCCCAGCCTGCTCCATTGTTCACATCCTTGTACACATCTGAGACAACTGGATTGGATAGGTAACAGCAGTATGATAGAAGCTAGGCGGAATAAAGCTCAACCCATTCCTCTAATCTAGTTGTCCAGCAGGCCTGATCCACAGAGGAGCAGCTGTTTAGAAATACACCGTCCGGCTTGGTCCAGGGATTTGGTTATGCAGTTGATGTGGCCCAGGAACCTGTGCCAGGGGTTTTATGTCCTAAAAAAAGGACACAAATAGGTGTGAGGGAAAAGCTCAGTGGCATATGCTAATGCAATTGCATTGGAGATGTTGTTTTTGAATTGCGTAGGTTGATGAATCCTCTCTCTCTCTCTCTCTCTCTCTCTCTCTCTCTCTCTCTCTCCCCCTCTTTCTTTCTTTATTTCTCCCTCTTTCTCATTCTTTCTCACTTTCTCTCGCTCTCTCATTCACTCCCTCTCATTCTCTTTCTCTCACCCTCATCTCTCCTCTCTCTTTCTTCTCTTCTCTCCTCTCTCTCTAGTTGGTGGGGGGCCAGTTTGACCTGGAGATGAACTTCATTATCCAGGAGAAGGACAGCATTGTGTGCATGGTGGAGCTGCTGGACAAGGTGGGTGCTACACACACAAAATGAAATGGAACAATATGTATAATATAATCTATGGTGGATGAGTTGTGGCTGTACACACGGAGAAATACACACACAGATTTTCTGCCAGCCCACCCATCGTAGTCTCATTGACTTGAATGGGGATGCCCATTCTAGTAATTGTAGTCCTATTTCTATGGGTACATGTTAGCGGTGGAGGTTTGTAAAGCGCTTTGAGCATCTGGCAAATCTCTTTCTAAATCGGATCCATTATTATTATTATTATTATTACGTCTGGTTCCCAGTGTGAGCCCACTTGCCAGGCGGAGGTGTGGAGTATCTTCACGGCTATCCTGAAGAAGAGCGTGAGGAACCTGCAGGCCTGCACCGACACGGCCCTCATCAACCTGGTCCTGGACCGCGTGGCCCACACTGACAGCATGATCGCAGGTACTGCCACAGTAACACCAGAGGCCAAAGTCATTTCACTCCAAAGTAATGAGGTCACCCCAGTCCTCAGTACAGTATTTAGCATGCTGACACCTACCTACAGGGCTGTCTAGTTCCCCTGCAGTGTGGATGATTGTCTCAGTCATAATCATTGTCCAGTGGTTCTCCAAGTCCTGTGTTTTTATACCTTTTTAAATCCAAAGTAATGACCACTGCCTCAGTCCGAATGATTCCCTACTGTACAGGTATCAGCCTTAGAATGAGGAAGTGAGATAGCGGTGTCTAATGCTCCTCACCTTCCCTCATCAAGCTTAGCCAGCTAACGGCACAATTTTGTGTGTGTCTGAAAAGAGACTACTTTGTCCTGCAGCAACTCAAGCACTGAGGAGGTGCGGATACCCATGGACGGACGGACGGACAGACAGACACACGCATCATCATCATCATTAGATTTGGAGTGTGTGTGTAGACCTGACAACACCACTCAGCCTCGCGCTAACCCACTGCCCAGTCAGAGAAGTGACTCCCACACCAGTCAGTAGACACAGTCACCAGCTTCAATCACTCACCAGACTCTCACCCAGTTACTAATGAGGCCAAAATAACTCTTCAAAAGCTCAGTGATTGACCACTGGCCTAGCAGAGCAGGATAATCAGCCTTAGCATAATGAAACCATTAGCCCAGGGAACATTAACATGCAGTCCAGGCCAGACAGACAGACAAACCCAGGGAACATTAACATGCAGTCCAGGCCAGACAGACAGACAAACCCAGGGAACATTAACATGCAGTCCAGGCCAGACAGACAGACAAACCCAGGGAACATTAACATGCAGTCCAGGCCAGACAGACGGACAAACCCAGGGAACATTAACATGCAGTCCAGGCCAGACAGACAGACAAACCCAGGGAACATGAACATGCAGTCCAGGCCAGCCAGCCAGCCAGACAAACCCAGGGAACATGAACAATGCAGTCCAGGCCAGACGGATAAACCAGGGCAACATGAACATGTAGTTCAGGCCAGACCGACAAATAAACTATTTTTACACTAATGTGCAAACCCGAATTGACTGCACTTGCCCTGATATCTTCTTTTCACGTCGTCCTTTCAGCACGTCTCTGGCAATTATGGTGTAACCAGGGCATTGCAATATGTTTTGACTCTGCTTGGCTCAGTAGTGTGAAATGGGCATTAGGCTGTTAAATCAGACGGCCTCTCTCCCTCTCCTTCCATGGCTGGTGTGTGTCAGTCCTCTGATGCCCCAGGTCGCTCTGGCAGGCTATAGAACCTCCACAGTACCTGATGAAAATGGTCCTCCATGGCAGTAGCCAGTAATGTGTCGTATTATAGGCTGAATGCCAGGGGGAGTGTGCATTGATAAGCCAATCAATACACATTACTGGCTAATGCCAGGAGGACCATTTTCATCCCAGTGAACAGAGAGAGATGTTCTATAGCCTCCCTATAGCCAACCCCCCCGTTGTTGTCTTAGCTAGCTCTCCCAATCAACACCCGGGATTGCTCTATGCCTCGCTTTATGTCTCTCTCAAATGTCAATATGCCTTGTATATTGTTGTTTAGGATAGCTATCATTGTTTTAGTTTACTGCGGAGCCCCTAGTCCCACTCAACATGCCTCAGATACCTCCTTTTCCCACCTCCCACACATGCGGTGACCTCACCCAGCATAACTAGTGCATCCAGAGATGCAACCTCTCTTATCATCACTCGGTGCCTGGGTTTACCTCCACTGTACCCGCACCCCACCATACCCCTGTCTGCACATTATGCCCTGAATCTGTTCTACCACACCCAGAAATCTGCTCCTTTTATTCTACGTCCCCAACGCACTAGACGAACAGTTTTGATAGTCTTTAGCCGTACCCTCATCCTACTCCTCCTCTGTTCCTCGGGTGAAGTGGAGGTCAACCCAGGCACTCTCATTTGTTGACTTCTGTAACCGAAAAAGCCTTGGTTTCATGCATGTTAACATCAGAAGCTTCCTCCCGAAGTTAGTTTTACTCACTGCTTTAGCACACTCTGCCAACCCTGATGTCCTTGCCATGTCTGAATCCTGGCTTAGGAAGGCCACCAAAAATTCTAAGATTTCCATCCCCAACTACAACATTTTCCATCAAGATAGAACTGCCAAAGGGGGAGGAGTTGCAATCTACTGCAGAGATAGCTTGCAAAGTTCTGTCATACATTCCAGGTCTATGTCCAAACAGTTCAAGCTTCTAATTTTAAAAATGAATCTCTCCAGAAATAAGTCTCTCACTGTTGCCGTCTGTTATAGACCCCCTTCAGTTCCCAGCTGTGTCCTGGACACCATATGTGAATTGATTTTCCCCCAGCTATCTTCAGAGCTCGTTCTGTTAAGTGACCTGAACTGGGATATGCTTAACACCCCGGCAGTCCTACATTCTAAGCTAGATGTCCTCAATCTCACACAAATCATCAAGGAACCCACCAAGTACAACCCTAAATCCGTAAACATGGGCACCCTCATAGACATTATCCTGACCAACTTACCCTCCAAATACAACTCTGCTGTTTTCAATCAGGATCTCAGCGATCACTGCCTCATTGCCTGCATCTGCTATGGGTCCGTGGTCAAACAACCACCCATCATCACTATCAAACGCTCACTAAAACACTTCTGTGAGCAGGGCTTTATAATCGACCTGGCCTGAGTACCCTGGAAGGATTTTGACCTCATCCCGTCATTCGAGGATGCTTGGTCGTTCTTTAAAAGTAATTTCCTCACCACCTTTCAAAAACAGATATAGCCCTTGATTCACTCCAGACCTGACTGCCTTCGACCAGCACAAAAACATCCTGTGGCGGACTGCAGTAGCATCGAATAGTCCCTGCGATATGCAACTGTTCAGGGAAGTCAGGAACCAATACACGCAGTCAGTCAGGAAAGCAAAGGCTAGCTTTTTCAAACAGAAATTTGCATCCTGTAGCTTTAACTACAAAACGTTTTTGGACACTGTAAAGTGCATGGAGAATAAGAGCAGCACCTCCCAGCTGCCCACTGCACTGAGGCTAGGTAACACTGTCACCACCGATAAATCAACGATAATCGAGAATTTCAAATGGCATTTCTCTACAGCTGGCCATGCTTTCCTCCTGGCTATCCCAACCCCGGCCAACAGCCCCCTGCCCCGCAGCTACTTGCCCAAGCCTCCCCAGCTTATCCTTCACCCAAATCCAGATAGCAGATGTTCTGAAAGAGCTGTGAAACCTGGACCCGTACAAATCAGCTGGGCTAGACAATCTGGACCCTCTCTTTCTAAAATTATTCACCTCCATTGTTGCAACCCCTATTACCAGTTTGTTCAACCTCTTTCGTATTGTCCGAGATCCCTAAAGATTGGAGAGCTGCCGCGGTCATCCCCCTCTTCAAAGGGGGTGACACTCTAGACCCAAACTGCTATAGACCTATATCCATCCTGCCCTGCCTTTCTAACTTTTTCAAAAGCCAAGTTAATAAACTGATCACTGACCTTTTCGAATCCCACCGTACCTTCTCCGCTGTGCAAGCTGGTTTCCGAGCTGCTCATGGGTGCACCTCAGCCACGCTCAAGCTCCTAAACGATATAAGTGCCATCGATAAAAGACAGTACTGAGCAGCCGTCTTCATCGACCTGGCCAAGGCTTTTTCGACTGTCAATCACTGTATTCTTAAAGGCAGACTCAACAGCCTTAGTTTCTCAAATGATTGCCTCGCCTGGTTCACCAACTTCTTCTCAGATAGAGTTCAGTGTGTCAAATCGGAGATCTGTTTTCCAGACCTCTGGCAGTCTCTATGGGGGTGCCACAGGGTTCAATTCTCGGTCTGACTCTTTTCTCTGTATATATCAATGATGTTGCTCTTGCTGCGGGTGATTCCCTGATCCACCTCAACGCAGACGACACCATTCTGTATACTTCTGGCCCTTCTTTGGACACTGTGTTAACAAACCTCCAAACGAGCTTCAATGCCATACAACACTCCTTCCGTGGCCTCCAACTGCTCTTAAACTTTAGTAAAACTAAATGCATGCTTTTCAACTTTTTTGTCACCAAAGCCCCATATACCACCCACCACTGCGACCTGTATGCTGTCATCGGCTGGCCCTCGCTACATATTCGTCGCCAGACCCACTGGCTCCAGGTCCTCTAAGTCTTTTCTAGGTAAAGCTCCGCCTTAGCTCACTGGTCTCGACTACAACACCCACCCGTAGCACTCGCTCCAGCAGGTATACAGTGGGGAGAACAAGTATTTGATACACTGCCAATTTTGCAGGTTTGCCTACTTACAAAATATGTAGAGGTCTGTAATTTTTATCAGGTACACTTCAACTGTGAGAGACGGAATCTAAAACAAAAATCCAGAAAATCACATTGTATGATTTTTAAGTAATTCATTTGCATTTTATTGCATGACATAAGTATATGATCACCTACCAACCAGTAAGAATTCCGGCTCTCACAGACCTGTTTATTTTTCCCCACTCGTTACCTGTATAAAAGACACCTGTCCACACACTCAATCAAACAGACTCCAACCTCTCCACAATGGCCAAGACCTAGGGATACAATTGTAGACCTGCACAAGGCTGGGATGGGCTACAGGACAATAGGGCTACAGGACAATAGGCAAGCAGCTTGGTGAGAAGGCAACAACTGTTGGCTCAATTATTAGAAATTGGAAGAAGTTCAAGATGACGGTCAATCACCCTCGGTCTGGGCCTCCATGCAAGATCTCACCTCGTGGGGCGTCAATGATCATGAGGAAGGTGAGGGATCAGCCCATAACTACACGGCAGGACCTGGTCAATGACCTGAAGAGAGCTGGGACCGCAATCTCAAAGAAAACCATTAGTAACACACTACGCCGTCATGGATTAAAATCCTGCAGCGCACGCGAGGTCCCCCTGCTCAAGCCAGCCCATGTCCAGGCCCGTCTGAAGTTTGCTAATGTCCATCTGGATGATCCAGAGGAGGAATGGGAGAAGGTCATGTGGTCTGATGAGACAAAAATAGAGCTTTTTGGTCTAAACTCCACTCGCCGTGTTTGGAGGAAGAAGGATGAGTACAACCCCAGGAACACCATCCCAACCGTGAAGCATGGAGGTGGAAGCATCATTCTTTGGGGATGCTTTTCTGCAAAGGGGACAGGACGACTGCACCGTGTTGAGGGGAGGATGGATGGGGTCATGTATCGCGAGATCTTGGCCAACAACCTCCTTCCCTCGGTAAGAGCATTGGAGATGGGTCGTGGCTGGGTCTTCCAGTATGACAACGACCCGAAACACACAGCCAGGGCAACTAAGGAGTGGCTCCGTAAGAAGCATCTCAAGGTCCTGGAGTGTCCTAGCCAGTCTCCAGACCTGAACCCAATAGAAAATCTTTGGAGGGAGCTGAAAGTCCGTATTGCTCAGCGACCGCCCTGAAACCTGAAGAATCTGGAGAAGGTCTGTATGGAGGAGTGGGCCAAAATCCTTGCTGCAGTGTGTGCAAACCTGGTCAAGAACTACAGGAAACGTATGATCTCTGTAATTGCAAACAAAGGTTTCTGTACCAAATATTAAGTTCTGCTTTCCTGATGTATCAAATACCTATGTCATGCAATAAAATGCTAATTAATTACTTAGAAATTATACAATGTGATTTGTGTTTTGTTTTAGATTCCGTCTCTCACAGTTTAATTGTACCTATGATAAAAATTACAGACCTCTACATGCTTTGTAAGTAGGAAAACACTTGTACTTGTTCTCCCCACTGTATCTCACTGGTCATCCCCAAAGCCAACACCTACTTTGGCCACCTTTCCTTCCAGTTCTCTGCTTCACTGAAGCTGGAGACTTTTATATTTCCCTCACTAACTTTAAGCATCAGTTATCTGAGCAGCTAACCGATCGCTGCTGCTGTACACAGCCCATATGTAAATATCCCACCCAATCTACCTACCTCATCCCCATATTGTTTGTATGTATTTGTCTGCTCTTTTGCACACCAGTATTTCTACTTGCACATCTATCACTCCAGTGTTAATTTGCTAAATTGTAATTACTTCGCTACTATGGCCTATTTATTGCCTTACCTCCTCGCGCCATTTGCACACAATGTATATAGACTTTCTTTTTTTATTTTCTATTGTGTTATTGACTGTACGCTTGTTTATTTCAAGTGTAACTCTGTGTTGTTGTTTGTGTCGCACTGCTTTGCTTTGTCTTGGCCAGGTCGCAGTTGTAAATGAGAACTTGTTCTCAACTAGCATACCTGGTGAAATATAAAAATATTTACAATAAATAAAAATACATTGATGGGGAATGGCATAGCATTTCTCCACATTTGCCATAATGTGAAAATATGTGTACTCAACAAATAAAAGGTGATTTGGTTTGCATAGTATTTTAAGTGCTGAATATCTGATTTAAGTATTTTTCGATGTCCTCTTTAGTATGAAGTGTTTTTGGTCTACTTGTAATCAATCCATAAAAAAATGTATTAGCCAAGTAACAAGAGGTCACACAACGATGTTACTTTGGTTATAGAGGTTCTGGAACATCCCTCTGTATGTGTTTTTTCACTTGGACTCTGTTCAAGTCCATTGTTAGGCTGTGGTCAGTTTCCCCTCTTCACATATGTCATGTTTAACCTGTGTGTGTCCCTTCCCTCTTCCAGACCTGATGGTGGACATGCTAGGGGTGCTGGCCAGCTACAGCATCACAGTCAAGGAGCTGAAGTTGTTCTTCAGCAAACTGCAAGGAGAGAAAGGCCAATGGGTAATTCAACTAGTCGAACCTTCATTCCGTACCGCCCTGTCATATTTGTCTTGTAGAGAGCATGGGGAATGTGCTAGCATCACTTCAACTGGTGGCCTGTACACATCCTTTTAGCCTCTCTGCTCTGGTACCATACATCACACTGTGTAGTGCCGACACACCATCGCTGTCTTTTGAGCTAATCCAAAAAACATTACTGCATTATTAATGTGTAATAACTTGAGGAAGTTGCGTCTTAGCTCTGATATATGAAGGCAGTTTTATCGTTCTACCTTCTACTGGGTAATGTTATGATTTAAGGAGAGGGTAAACTGATCTTTGATCAGTGTTAAGAATTAAATCACACATATTTAACAGTTGAACATAAATAGGATAGTACTATCATTAGTTAAAAATAGTATCTACAGTGGGACAAAAGTATTTAGTTAGCCACCAATTGTGCAAGTTCTCCCACTTAAAAATATGAGAGAGGCCTGTAATTTTCATCATAGGTACACTTAAACTATGACAGACAAATTGAGAAAAAAATCCAGAAAATCACATTGTAGGATTATTAATGAATTTATTTGCAAATTATGGTGGAAAATAAGTATTTGGTCAATAACAAAAGTTTATATCAATACTTTGTTATATATCCTTTGTTGGCAATGACAGAGGTCAAATGTTTTCTGTAAGTCTTCACAAGGTTTTCACACACTGTTGCTGGTATTTTGGCCCATTCCTCCATGCAGATCTCCTCTAGAGCAGTGATGTTTTGGGGCTGTTGCTGGGCAACACGGACTTTCAACTCCCTCCAAAGATTTTCTATGGGGTTGAGATCTGGAGATTGGCTAGGCCACTCCAGGACCTTGAAATGCTTCTTACGAAGTCACTCCTTCATTGCCCGGGGGGTGTGTTTGGGATCATTGTCATGCTGAAAGACCCAGCCACGTTTCATCTTCAATGCCCTTGCCGATGGAAGGAGGTTTTCACTCAAAATCTCACGATTCATGGCCCCACTCATTCTTTCCTTTACACGGATCAGTTGTCCTGGTCCCTTTGCAGATAAACAGCCCCAAAGCATGATGTTTCCACCCCCATGCTTCACAGTAGGTATGGTGTTCTTTGGATGCAACACAGGATTCTTTGTCCTCCAAACACGACGAGTTGAGTTTTTACCAAAAAGTTATATTGTCGTCCAAGATGGCGTAGCAGTAAGTCGTCCTGTTGTGTCGTGTCCCTTGTATATATCGTTTCTTTTTTGTTTTTACATATTTTTCTTGGGATATCTCTTTAAAAACATTTTGCTAAACCTAAGCTTCCAAATACTCTCCTGCAACCAGCCTCACCCAATGTAGCTATTTTTCCTAAAGTATTTATATTTACTTCGAAACCGGAACCCCTCAACTGAAGCTAGCCAGCTAAACACCAGCTATGCTAGCGGTCATCAGCCAACCTTTAGCTCGGAAAGCTCTCGCCAGTTCGAACAACGCGACTCTAACCAGAGCATAGCGGAGCTATTTATTTTTCATCCCCGGATTCCCACCGCAAACGGAACATTTTTCAGCTGGATCTTCACAACTAGCTATCTAGCTAAACCGCAACCCCGGATGATTACTCCTGGCTAGCGTTTCCACCCACTTAGCTTGAAGCTAGCCCGGCCAGAGCACCTGTGCTACCACCGTAGCATACTCCTGGGCTACAATGCCCAGGCCCACGACCGGTCTATCGATGTCACCGCATGAAGAGGAATAAACAGACTCACCCCATTGCGTCTCTCACTGTTGACGCCTGCTACCGACCCCCCCCCCCTCAGCTCCCAGCTGTGCCCTGGACACCATTTGTGAATTGATCGCCCCCCCATCTAGCTTCAGAGTTTGTTCTGTTAGGTGACCTAAACTGGGATATGCTTAACACCCCGGCAGTCCTACAATCTAAGCAAGATGCCCTCAATCTCACACAAATCATCAAGGAACCCACCAGGTACAACCCTAACTCTGTAAACAAGGGCACCCTCATAGACGTCATCCTGACCAACTGGCCCTCCAAATACACCTCCGCTGTCTTCAACCAGGATCTCAGCGATCATTGCCTCATTGCCTGTATCCGCTACGGAGCCGCAGTCAAACGACCACCCGTCATCACTGTCAAACGCTCCCTAAAACACTTCTGTGAGCAGGCCTTTCTAATCGACCTGGCCCGGGTATCCTGGAAGGACATTGACCTCATCCCGTCAGTTGAGGATGCCTGGTCATTTTTTAAAAGTAACTTCCTCACCATTTTAGAGCAAGCATGCTCCGTTCAAAAAATGCAGAACCAAGTACAGATACAGCCCTTGGTTCACTCCAGACCTGACTGCCTTCGACCAGCACAAAAACATCCTGTGGCGGACTGCAATAGCATCGAATAGTCCCCGCGATATGCAACTGTTCAGGGAAGTCAGGAACCAATACACGCAATCAGTCAGGAAAGCTAAGGCCAGCTTCTTCAGGCAGAAGTTTGCATCCTGTAGCTCCAACTCCAAAAAGTTCTGGGACACTGTCAAGTCCATGGAGAACAAGAGCACCTCCTCCCAGCTGCCCACTGCACTGGGGCTAGGTAACACGGTCACCACCAATAAATCCATGATAATCTAAAACTTCAATAAGCATTTCTCAACGGCTGGCCATGCCTTCCACCTGGCTACTCCAACCTCGGCCAACAGCTCCGCCCCCCCCCCCCCGCAGCTCCTCGCCCAAGCCTCTCCAGGTTCTCCTTTACCCAAATCCAGATAGCAGATGTTCAGAAAAAGCTGCAAAACCTGGACCCGTACAAATCAGCTGGGCTTGACAATCTGGACCCTCTATTTCTGAAACGATCCGCCGCCATTGTCGCAACCCCTATTACCAGCCTGTTCAACCTCTTTCATATCGTCTGATATCCCCAAGGATTGGAAACCTGCCGCAGTCATCCCCCTCTTCAAAGGGGGAGACACCCTGGACCCAAACTGTTAAAGACCTATATCCATCCTGCCCTGCCTATCTAAGGTCTTCGAAAGCCAAGTCAACAAACAGATCACTGACCATCTCGAATCCCACCGTACCTTCTCCGCTGTGCAATCTGGTTTCCGAGCCGGTCACGGGTGCGCCTCAGCCACGCTCAAGGGACTAAACGATATCATAACCACCATCGATAAAAGACAGTACTGTGCAGCCGTGCAGCCGTCTTCATCGTCTTGGCCAAGGCTTTCGACTCTGTCAATCATTTTCTCATATTCTTATCGGCAGACTCCGTAGCCTCGGTTTTTCTAATAACTGCCTTGCCTGGTTCACCAAGTACTTTGCAGACAGAGTTCAGTGTGTCAAATCGCAGGGCATGTTGTCTGGTCCTCTGGCAGTCTCTATGAGTGTGCCACAGGGTTCAATTCTTGGGCCGACTCTTTTCTCTGTATATATCAATGATGTTGCTCTTGCTGCGGGTGATTCCCTGATCCACCTCAACGCAGATGACACCATTCTGTATACTTCTGGCCCTTCTTTGGACACTGTGTTAACAAACCTCCAAACGAGCTTCAATGCCATACAACACTCCTTCCGTGGCCTCCAACTGCTCTTAAACGCTAGTAAAATCAAATACATGCTTTTCAACCGTTCGCTGCCTGCACCCGCATGCCGGACTAGCATCACCACCCTTGATGGTTCCAACCTAGAATATGTGGACATCTATAAGTACCTAGGTGTCTGGCTAGACTGTAAACTCTCCTTCCAGACTCATATCAAACATCTCCAATCTAAAATCAAATCTAGAGTCTGCTTTCTATTCCGCAACAAAGCCTCCTTCACTCACGCCGCCAAACTTACCCTAGTAAAACTGACTATCCTACCAATCCTCGACTTCGGCGATGTCATCTACAAAATAGCTTCCAACACTCTACTCAGCAAACTGGATGCAGTTTATCACAGTGTCATCCTTTTTGTTACTAAAGCACCTTACACTACCCACCACTGCGACCTGTATGCTCTAGTCGGCTGGCCCTCACTACATATTCGTCGCCAGACCCACTGGCCCCAGGTCATCTACAAATCCATGCTTGGTAAAGCTCCGCTTTATCTCAGTTCACTGGTCACGATGGCAACACCCACCCGTAGCACGCGCTCCAGCAGGTGTATCTCACTGATCATCCCCAAAGCCAACACCTCATTTGGCTGCCTTTCCTTCCAGTCCTCTGCTGCCTGTGACTGGAACATATTGCAAAAATCGCTGAAGTTGGAGACTTTTATCTCCCTCACCAACTTTAAACATCTGCTATCTGAGCAGTTAGCCGATCGCTGCAGCTGTACATAGTCCATCGGTAAATAGCCCACCCAATTTACCTACCTCATCCCCATACTGTTTTTATTTATTTACTTTTCTGCTATTTTGCACACCAGTATCTCTACCTGCACATGACCATCTGATCATTTATCACTCCAGTGTTCATCTGCAAAATTGTAATTATTCACCTACCTCCTCATGCCTTTTGCACACAATGTATATACTCTTTCTTTTTTCTACTGTTATAGACTTTATTGTTTACTCCATGTGTAACTCTGTGTTGTTGTCTGTTCACACTGCTATGCTTTATATTGGCCAGGTCGCAGTTGTAAATGAGAACTTGTTCTCAACTAGCCTACCTCATTAAATAAAGGTGAAATAAAAATAAATAAATAGGGAGGCCCATTGATCGGTGTGGAATCAGATTGCCCCATTTCGTTGACAATCTGCTTTTGTGCTTCTCCATTTCCACACACACACACACACACACACACACACACACACACACACACACACACACACACACACACACACACACACACACACACACACACACACACACACACACACACACACACACACACACACACACACACACACACACACACACACACACACACACACACACACACACACACACTCTGCTAGCTCTGTGAAATATTATCTGAGGGGGTTGGCAAGAGATGATGCGTCTATCAGGAGTCTCTCCCTCACAGGATTTGAACAGAGTGAACACAGTGTGATATGCTTACTGCAGCCTCCACAGAATTTAAACTGACAGAGGCCTTGTCGGAAGAAAAGCTCATCAATATATTATGGAAGTTTATCAACGTTGATCACAGTTCCGTGGGCTCTGATCTAAAGCGGGTGACCTTGCAGCATCAACGGGAATGTAAAGTAGATCAACAGAACTACTGCATCCTCAGTATAATGTTTCTAGAGAGTTCTCAACGAGATGTTGACTTGGTTAGTAGAGGTCAATATAGAGAAGCAGAAAATAGACCTGGACTCTGTAGTTGTGGAGATGTTGGTGTGTTGTTTGTTTTGCTTACCTGCCTGTGAACCTGAACATGTACAGGAAGTATTCAGACCGCCTTGCCTTTTTCCACATTTTGTTATGTTGTCGGCCTATTTTTAAATTGATTAAATTGTTTTTTTTCCCTCAATCGACACACAATATCCCTTAATGGCAAAGCAAAAATAGGTTTTTAGACATTTAAAAAAATGTACATAAGTATTCAGACCCTTCACACAGTACATTGCTGAATCACCTTTGGCAGCGACTCCAGCCATGTGTTTTCTTAGGTTTGACGCTACAAGCTTGGCACACCTTTATTTGGGGAGTTGCTCTCATTCTTCTCTATACATCCACTCAAGCTCTGTCAGGTTGGATTCCTGCGTTGTCTTGGCTGTGTGTCTAAGGTCCTGAGCCGTCTGTAGCAGGTTTTCGTCACGGATCTCTCCATACTTTGCTCCATTAATCTTTCCCTCGATCCTGAATAATGTGAGCATGATGCTGCCACCACCATGCTCAACTTAGAGATGGTGCCAGGTCCCTGCCACTGAATAGATGCTTTAGGTGGCCAAACTCAAAGCGGGCTGTCATGTGCCTTTTTACTGAGGAGTGGTTTCCGTCTGGCCACTCTACCATAAAGGGCTGATTGGTGGAGTGCGGCAGAGATGGTTGTCCTTCTGGAAGGTTCTCCCATCTCCACAGAGGAACTCTAGATCTCTGTCAGAGTGACCATCGGGTTCTTGTTCACCTCCCTGACCAAGCCCTTTCCCACCGATTGCTCAGTTTGGCCGTCGGCCAGCTCTCGGCAGAGTCTTAGTGGTTCCAAACTTCTTCCATTTAAGAATGATGGAGGCCACTGTGTTCTTTGGGACCTTCAATGCTGCAGACATTTATTTGGTACCCTTCCCCAGATCTGTGCCTCGACACAATCCTGTTTCGGAGCTCTACAGACAATTCCATCCGTGAATTTACAAAGATATCCAAACAAGTTGTAGAAATATCTCAAGGATGATCAACGGAAACAGTGAAGGGTCTGAATACTTGTGTAAATAAGATTTGTATTTGTAATACATTTGCAAAATGTATAAACCTGTTTTTGCTTTGTCTTTATTGGGTATTGTGTGTAGATTGGTGAGGATTTTTTGTATTTCATCAATTTTAGAATAAGGCTGTAACGTAACAATGTGGGAACAGGGAAGGTGTCAATACTCTCCCGACTGCACTGTGGCTTTACATTAAAGGGTGCGGTGCACCCTCATCAAAGTCTGTGGCCTCTCATCTTGTGCATGTTCTTCCCTCCAGCCTCCCCATGCGGTGAAGCTGCTGTCTGTCCTGAGGAGCATGACCCACCGGAACGGACCTGACTCCTTCTTCAGCTTCCCAGGGAAGAGTGCTGCTGTGAGTACAGTGACAACTCAATACACCTCCACATGCATACCGGAGTCTCAGACTGATCGTTAGAAGACCGTGTAGTACTCACCACCCAACTAGACTACAGTCTGACGCTACACCTGGTACGACACTATTCTCCTAAGCACTGTTCAAGTAGTGCACTATGTAAGGTAAAAGTTGTGTCAGACTTGTAGTGACTGGTATGAGTCTCGGTGAACGAGGTGTCTACGGTAAGGTAGTGGTATTTACAGCACCTCTGGATAGCTTCTAAATGGGCTACATCCTCTTGTGCTCGACTTCCCACATGATCCAAGGCCGGACGCATTAGCAATAACTAAGATGATGCATCCTGAATTGCCTATAAGCTCTGACCCAGCACACATCTTGGCTTCTATATCCTATAATGGCAAGGTTTACCAACCATATGTAGCTTGGGTCATACTGTGTTTCTGTGTGTGTGTTGAATAAGCAGCATGGGAAGAGGGGAGGCGCACAGATGCTAGCTAATCTTCCTCTGTTCTCCTTCTCCTCCCTTTATTCTAATGCTCCTAGCTGTCTTCCCTCTGTTCTTCTCAGTCCTTCATTCTAATGCTCCTAGCAGTCTTCCCTCTGTTCTCCTCCTCCCTTCATTCTAATGCTCCTAGCCGTCTTCCCTCTGTTCTCCTCCTCCCTTCATTCTAATGCTCCTAGCAGTCTTCCCTCTGTTCTTCTCCTCCCTTCATTCTAATGCTCCTAGCCGTCTTCCTCTGTTCTCCTCCTCCCTTCATTCTAATGCTCCTGGGCGTCTTCCCCCTGTTCTTCTCCTCCCTTCATTCTAATGCTCCTAGCCGTCTTCCTCTGTTCTTCTCCTCCCTTCATTCTAATGCTCCTAGCCGTCTTCCTCTGTTCTTCTCCTCCCTTCATTCTAATGCTCCTAGCCGTCTTCCCTCTGTTCTCCTCCTCCCTTCATTCTAATGCTCCTAGCAGTCTTCCCTCTGTTCTTCTCCTCCCTTCATTCTAATGCTCCTAGCCGTCTTCCTCTGTTCTCCTCCTCCCTTCATTCTAATGCTCCTAGCCGTCTTCCTCTGTTCTTCTCCTCCCTTCATTCTAATGCTCCTAGCAGTCTTCCCTCTGTTCTTCTCCTCCCTTCATTCTAATGCTCCTAGCAGTCTTCCTCTGTTCTCCTTCTCCCTTCATTCTAATGCTCCTAGTCTTCCCTCTGTTCTTCTCGTCCTTCTTCCTCTGTTCTTCTCCTCCCTTCATTCTAATGCTCCTAGCAGTCTTCCCTCTGTTCTTCTCCTCCCTTCATTCTAATGCTCCTAGTCTTCCTCTGTTCTTCTTCCATTCTGTTCTTTCTGTTCCTCCCTTCATTCTAATGCTCCTAGCAGTCTTCCCTCTGTTCTTCTCCTCCCTTCATTCTAATGCTCCTAGCAGTCTTCTCTCTGTTCTCCTCCTCCCTTCATTCTAATGCTCCTAGCAGTCTTCCCTCTGTTCTTCTCCTCCCTTCATTCTAATGCTCCTAGCAGTCTTCCCTCTGTTCTTCTCCTCCCTTCATTCTAATGCTCCTAGCCGTCTTCCTCTGTTCTTCTCCTCCCTTCATTCTAATGCTCCTAGCCGTCTTCCCTCTGTTCTTCTCCTCCCTTCATTCTAATGCTCCTAGCTGTCTTCCTCTGTTCTCCTCCTCCCTTCATTCTAATGCTCCTAGCCGTCTTCCTCTGTTCTCCTCCTCCCTTCATTCTAATGCTCCTAGCAGTCTTCCCTCTGTTCTTCTCCTCCCTTCATTCTAATGCTCCTAGCAGTCTTCCCTCTGTTCTTCTCCTCCCTTCATTCTAATGCTCCTAGCAGTCTTCCCTCTGTTCTCCTTCTCCCTTCATTCTAATGCTCCTAGCAGTCTTCCCTCTGTTCTCCTTCTCCCTTCATTCTAATGCTCCTAGCAGTCTTCCCTCTGTTCTCTTCCCCTCTGTTCTCCTTCTCCCTTCATTCTAATGCTCCTAGCAGTCTTCCCTCTGTTCTCCTTCTCCCTTCATTCTAATGCTCCTAGCAGTCTTCCCTCTGTTCTCCTTCTCCCTTCATTCTAATGCTCCTAGCCGTCTCCGAACTCATTCTCACCCCTTCCTTCTCATAGCAGCAATCCCTAAGCTGCTTTTTCCAATACCTTTTTTATCTATCCAGCCATTCAGACAGCCAGCCAGCCATTTGATTTAGTGAGTGAAAGTATAACATATAAGTCCCCTGGGAATGTTCTGTTATGCCCCTCTCTTTCTCTTAAAATAGAGCAGTTTTCTAATACACTTCCTGGTATCAATGGGTTTAAAAGTGTGGACTTAGTGAAGCTAACTCAGTTAAGATGCTGTTGCTGACGTCTTCAATGTAATGAAGGATGACAATTTATCAGACGTAGTCCCAGCTATGATTTCATACAGTGGGGGAAAAAAGTATTTAGTCAGCCACCAATTGTGCAAGTTCTCCCACTTAAAAATATGAGAGGCCTGTAATTTTCCTCATAGGTACACTTCAACCATGACAGACAAATTGAGAAAAAAAAATCCAGAAAATCACATTGTAGGATTTTTCATTAATTAATTTGCAAATTATGGTGGAAAATAAGTATTTGGTCAATAACAAAAGTTTATCTCAATACTTACTGTTATATACCCTTGGTTGGCAATGACAGAGGTTAAACGTTTTCTGTAAGTCTTCACAAGGTTTTCACACACTGTTGCTGGGATTTTGGCCTATTCCTCAATGCAGATCTCCCCTTCAAAGATTTTCTATGGGGTTGAGGTCTGGAGACTGGCTTGGCCACTCTTGGACCTTGAAATGCTTCTTACGAAGTCACTCCTTCGTTGCCCGGACGGTGTGTTTGGGATCATTGTCATGCTGAAAGACCCAGCCACGTTTCATCTTCAATGCCCTTGCTGATGGAAGGAGGTTTTCACTCAAAATCTCACGATTCATGGCCCCACTCATTCTTTCCTTTACACGGATCAGTTGTCCTGATCCCTTTGCAGAAAAACAGCCCCAAAGCATGATGTTTCCACCCCCATGCTTCACAGTAGGTATGGTTTTCTTTGGATGCAGCTCAGCATTCTTTGTCCTCCAAACAGACGAGTTGAGTTTTTACCAAAAAGTTATATTTTGGTTTCATCTGACCATATGACATTCTCCCAATCTTCTTCTGGATCATCCAAATGCTCTCTAACACACTTCAGACGGGTCTGGACATGTACTGTCTTAAGCAGGGGGACACGTCTGGCACTGCAGGATTTGAGTCCCTGGCGGCGTAGTGTGTTTCTGATGGTAGGCTTTGTTACTTTGGTTCACTAGGTCCCCCCCGTGTGGTTCTGCGATTTTTGCTCACCGTTCTTGTGATCATTTTGTCCCCACGGGGTGAGATCTTGCGTGGAGCCCCAGATCGAGGGAGATTATCAGTGGTCTTCTATGTCTTCCATTTCCTAATAATTGCTCCCACAGTTGATTTCTTCAAACCAAGCTGCTTACCTATTGCAG